>NC_091949.1:10190820-10278320 GCF_041260155.1 Ptychodera flava | reverse complement strand
ATAAATATCCCTAATTAGGAAAGTTCATTAAATATGCAAATTGGGAATTGGCTGAAGTAAAAAAAGTTTAATGACTTTCAATAATGTTGTTTTATGGTATCTTCAATATATATGTAGCAAGATTCATCAACTTCGGACAAGTAAATTCAGATATATCCCTAATTGGTGAAGTTCATTAAATATGTAAATAAGGAATTGGCTGAAGTGAAACTGCTTAATGATTTTTAATAATGTTACATCATAGTATCTTCAATGTACATAGCAACTTTCATCAACTTTGGTCAAGTCCATTCAGATTTATATATCTAATTAGAAAAGTTTATTAAATATGCAAATAAGTATTCGGCTGAAGAAAAAATGCTTAATGTTTATCAACAATGTTATATCATAGTATCTTTAATGTATAGAGCAAGTTTCATCAATTTTGGTCTCGTCAATTCAAATAAATATCCCTAATTTCAAAAGTTCATTAAATATGCAAATTTAGAGTTTGATGAACTAAATATGCTGTTAAATCATAGTATCTTCAATATACATACCAAGTTTTGTCAATTTTGATAAAGTCAAATCAGATATATATCCCTAATTAGGAAAGTCATTGAATATGCAAATTACCCATTATCTTTAATGTCACCCCTTAATATCTTTCACAGCTGATATATATCTTGGTGTGATCAACATTTGTAGCAAATCTCATAAAATTGTGTGCAGTTGTCAATATATATCCGTTTTTTTTCTAAAATCATTAATTATGCAAATGAGCAAAAAGTAAGCAAGCAACACCCACAAAAAACAAATCAGTTCTTGCCATTTCCAAACTGAATCTATGTACCAGATTTGAAACTGATCTGTGAGCCGTTTTTGAGATATCGAGCACACAGACAGACAGACACACAGACATCGCTGCGACATATGCTCATGTGTGTGAACACGCGAGCAAAAAACTGATGAAACTTGAAAGTTTTTTTATAGAGTATTCACAGTTGATATTGAGTATTGGTTTTCACAGATTATAACTCAATAATTTCAACAAATGCAACCCTATGAGGAAAACTTAGTCAGCATGTCTCACAAAAATGGAAAGTTATTTGCAAAAACAAGAGGTATTAACCTGTTCATACCAGGCACCAAATGTAAAAAAATTAATTTACACAATCAAGCTATTTTAGAGATAGAAAAGATGGAAAATGTATATATAGAGAGGAATTATATATATATGTATTTATATATAATCCCATGGTATTTTTCTCTGTTTGACGTCATCGTATACGAGTGTTTTTCGCGGAGCCGTACAACTTCGAGCCGAAGGCGAGAAGTTATGCGGCTCCGCGAAAAACACGAGTGTACGATGACGTCAAACAGAGAAAAATACCATGGGATTATATATTTATCACATGAACAGTCTTCTTATTTTTCTTTTGACGCAGAGGAATCAAAATTATTGTAACAAATTGCATGAATTTCGTAGCGATTTGTCTTTTATTTACGCAGATCACTTTCATTTAACGGGTAAAGCGGCCCGTCACCCAGCAGATACTTTCATTCATAAATCCCATTAAGTTCAAATTTTGATACATGGACCGGTATTTCTACCAATCAGACACACGGATTCGGTCACGTGAACGTGTCAATCATTGTCTCACGCTGTCGATGCCAGGCAAATTGTCTATCGGCGGACATGGCTTTCACCGCGCTAGCGACGGATAGCCATAGTATTTACAATATTTACGAATAGATTTATGAAGTAAAATGCAACGACACAATCGAAACAGTATTTCTCATTCTTAGAGATGCTGTTGCTTTTGAAAAATCACACAAGTTTTCGACTTTGGCGAGCGCGAAAGATTCAATTCGATGACACTAGAACACATCGCATGTTTGTTTGTGTGTGGCCACAACGCTGCCGTCACCGGTCTCCGCCGGTGTCAAATGGGATCCCGATCTCGGTCGTCAATGTTTTCGTCTGACGGACTTTGATGTTTGTAGTGACACATATCTCGCCCGTAGATACATCCTAATTTTTTGCTAACGTGTTTACACACGTGAGCATATGTCGCAGCGATGTCTGTCTGTCTGTCTGTCTGTGTGTCTGTCTGTCTGTTGGTCCGATATCTCAAAAACGGCCGATCAGATCACAATCAACTCTGGTACATAGATTGAGTTTGCAAATGGCAAGAACTGATTAGTTTTTTGTGGGTCTGGCTTGCATACTTTTTGCTCATTTGCATAATTAATGATTTTAGAAAAAACGGATATACATTAAAAACGACTGCACACAATTTGTTGAGAGTTGCTACAAATGTTGATCACACTAAGATATATCAGCAGTGGGAAGTATTAAGGGGTGACATGAAAGATAGTTGCTAATTTGCATATTTAATGAACTTTCCTAATCAGGAATATATATCTGATTTGACTGGATCAAAATTGACCAAACTTGGTATGTATATTGAAGATACTATGATTTAACATTATTGAAAGTCGTTAAGCATATTTACTTCACCCAATTCCCAATTTACATATTTAATGAACTTTGCTAATTAGGGATATATATTTGAATTGACAGGACCATTGTTGATGAAACTTTCTACATGTATTGAAGCTACTATGATACAACATTCTTGAAAGTCATTAAGCATTTTTACTTCAGCCAATTTCGAATTTGCATATTTAATGAACTTTCCTAATTAGGGATATATATCTGAATTAACTTGATTTTAGTTATTGAAACTTGCTATATACATCAAAGATACTGTGATATAACATTATTGAAAGTCAAAAGACATTTTTACTTCAGCCAATTCCTAATTTGCATATTAAAGGAATTTTCATAATTAGGGATATATATCTGAATTGACCAGATCAAAATTGATGAAACTTGCTACGTACATTAAACTTTAAGACACAATAATACAATATTATTGAAAGTCATTAAGCATTTTCTCTTCAGCTAATTCCTAATTTGCATATTTAATGAACTTTCCTAATTAGGGATATATATCTAAATTGACCTGACAAAAGTTTACAAAACTTGCTACATATATTGAAGATACTATGATACAACAATATTAAAAATCGTTAAGCATTTTTACTTCAGCCAATTCCTAATTTACATATTTAATGAACTTTGCTAATTAGGAATATATATCTAAATTGATTAGACCAAAGTTGATGAAACTTGCTACATGTATTGAAGCTACTATGATACAACATTTTTGAAAGTCATTAAACATTTTTACTTCAGCCAATTCCGAATTTGCATATTTAATAAATTTTCCAAATTAGGGATATATATATGAATTAACTTGATTGTAGTTGTTGAAACTTGCTATATACATCAAAGATACTGTGATATAATATTATTGAAAATCAAAAAACATTTTTACTTCAGCCAATTCCTAATTTGCATATTAAATGAATTTTCATAATTAGGGATATTTATCTGAATTGACTTGATCAAAATTGATGAAACTTGCTATGTACATTAAAGACACTATAATACAATATTATTGAAAGTAATTAAGCATTTTCTCTACAGCCAATTCCTAATTTGCATATTAAATGAACTTTGCTTATTAGGGATATATACTGGATTTACTTGATCAAAGTTGGCAAAACATGCTATGTACATTGATAATCATACCCGGTTTAAACAATATCAAAAGTCATTTCACATTTTCATGTCAGCTAATTTATAATTTGCATGTCTAATGAGCTTTCACAGCTTGGCATATATGGCTTGAAGGACTTGGCCAACGGTAATTACACTTGCTTTATAAAGTGGTGATACAATGACAGCAGTAAAAGAACTTTGATATTTTTATTTCAGCTAATTACATATTTGTATACTTCATGACCTAATCGGCGTTGATTATTGTTCATTACGTTGATCATAATATTTTCAATGAAGTTGCAAACATGTGGCAAAGGTTAAAATTTACACATAACTTCAATATGTAATGAAACACGTGAGCATTTTCAGTTCATATCTGGTATTACTTGACGGAAACTCCGTTCTGATGTGTGTCACAGTGTTGTCTGAGTCAACTCTCGAAATACATCGGGTTCCACGGCGCTGCACTGAAGAGTTATCTTCGCTACAGCCTTACGCTGAGGGTTTGATTCCGAGCTACATTACGGAATTTTTTGTGTGATGAAGGACATTTATCGTTGTTAGTCGAATGACTTTATGCTTTTGCCTCCTATGTCGCTTTCTCGAAGATTATACTGTACTCATTTATTCAGTTGAACGTACGTTGAGGTGTAGATTTCAGGTTTATCGCCAACCGGGATCGCCAGGTACAGGTACGACTTCCACATGCCTTTACGACTCGACTGGAGCCTAGCCACGCGACGTTACTGAGCCATTAAAAACGATCAAAGGTATCCCCATTCGATTCTCAGTAATAGCTACAGTTTTTGCGGCTCGAAAGTTCGTTGGACATGCCGTCTATGTTTCCATGTGCGGATTTGTCGGGTCACCCTTTTTGTAAAATTGTCATGAGCACACGGCATCGATCGCGACAAATCGGTCTGTGTTCGTCGCGTCTCGACGTGCAGGTAGAAAGGTACCATGCAGGAAAAAAGTTCCGGTTGATGACGTACAACAGGGGTAATATGATGACGTACAACAGGGGTAATATGGATTTCTTATCTGTGCTGGTGTACGTCACACAGGTGGAGATACGGGCCAGTTCATGTGATATATATATATATATATATATATATTATATATATAATATATATATATATATATATATATATATATATATATATATATATATATATATATATATATATATATATATAATATTATAGCGTATTCATTCATACATGTAGAATACATACATACATACATACATACATACATACATACACACACACACACACATACATACATACATACATACATACATACATACATACATCGGACTTTGATACCGCTCGAAGATTTTACATCAAGCCTCGTTTTCAAGGCAGCTGCTGACGTTTACAGTATCTGACAGCGCTGCAAAATCTTATATACACAGCCTCGTTCTGAGGAAGTATCGCTGTATCAGAATGAGGTTCTATATATGTGAGAAATTTACTCAGCTCAGCACAGCTGCAAAAAGTTTATATATATCAGCCTCGATCTGATGATACAACTACACACAGCAAAATTTTACATACAGTCTCGATCTGAGGGCACAGCTATAGCTGGGAAGTTTTATACACAGACTCGGTGGGTAAATTTTACATACAGACTCGTTCTGAAGAGAGCTATAGCTGAGAAGTTTTATACACAGATTCGGTGGGAAAATTTTACATACAAACTCGTTCTGAAGACACAGCACGCTGGGAAGTTTTATACACAGACTCGGTGGAAAAATTTTACATATACAAACTCGTTCTGAAGACACACCACGCTGGGAAGTCTTATACACAGACTCGGTTGGAAAATTTTACATACAGCCAGCTGGGAAGTTTTATACACAGACTCGGTGGGAAAATTTTACATACAGCTAGCTGGGAAGTTTTATACACAGACTCGGTTGGAAAATTTTACATACAGACTCGTCTTGGATTGAGTGTAATACCTGGCGATGCTTGTGCTCAGAAAGCGTGATTGAACTCTGCCCGGTATCGTACGCGGCTAGACCCTGGCAAGACGAAAGCCAATACACGCATAGTGCTAGCTCTGCATGGCAGGGCTGTGTGTTACCGGCGTTATACGGCCTCCCACCACAAGAGCCACTATGGGAGGCCGTATAATGTCGGTAACACACAGCTCTGCCATGAAGAGCTAGCATAGTGCTAGCGCTTATGCTATTCAAGTGCATTTGAACTTTCCGGTTTATTTTGTGCTAGCGACAACAATGACTCTTCTCAGCTATAAATCTTCGAGCGGTATCAAAGTTCGATGTATGTATGTCAGCGTGTTCATTTTTAGCCGGATGCCGGCCAAATTGACCGGCTACTTTCGTATTTTGGCCGGCTACTTTTCAGCACTGTTTCGCTCTCTGGCCCGGAAATCCTGGTTTTGATAACAATATTGTGATTTTTTTGGTGGTCTTGCAAGCCGGAGATAATATTTCAGAAGTGCCGATGTGGCTATATCATGTAGTCTAGCAATTTACGCGGTGAACTTGTTATCACTGTAGTTCCGTGATCAGCGAACGTTATAGCATACTGGGAATTAATCGCTCTCGAGGTCAACCTTGCTTGCCCGATCACAAGCAGAATTATTCCGACGTTCACGTCGGGTATAACCGATACAATTACGTTATGCCCGCGAATAGCCGACCATTTCCGAGTGAAGCCGACTTTTGTTTCGCTCAAACCCGGAAGAGAAAGTCGACGCTTGAGAGCTTTTTTTTTCTGCGTAAGAGTATAGAGTAAGAGTAGGGCCTTGTCTGATGGGTTTGGTAGGTTTTTGATCGAATCTAAAGCGACCAAAAGTTACTGAGTCTTATTTTTCATACTTTGAAACGCCATGTCAATCCATCCGTGGTCAATCACGATGCCAATATTCAAGTCGATCGACATCGCGTTTTGTGGAGGGGCCGTGGTGCATCGCTGAAGAGAAAGTCGACGCTTGAAAACTTTGATTTTCTGCGTAAGAGTAGGACTTTGTCTGTTGGTTTTGGGAGGTGTAGATGAAATCTAAATAAACAAAAAATTACTTGGTCTCACTTTTCGTACTTTTGAAACGCTACGTTGATCACAGTGTCAAATTTCAGGTCGACCAATATCGCGTTGTGTGTACTGTCTTACAATTGACTGCCGGTGCTTTGTACACACACGGTGCAGTACAGGCTGGCGTTCGGTGTCGTTAGTTTGAGGTTTTATCAAACATGAACACTGAAATTTATCTTTCTTTTTCAATTATATTCAACATCACCAAAAATCCATAATCAGCTCGCAGATTCGTTTTATTGTGAAATTAGTACAGTGAATTAAAATCACTGAAAATTGTGTTCCTATAATTCATTGAATTGAATAAACTGTTTGATTTTACTGTATCTTCAATCAAGTTTATTTAAATCAGTAAAAAACTTTGTATAGCCAGGCTGGTCAGGATTCTAGCGGATCATTTTCTGGGTTTTGAAAACCCCTATTTTATGATGCATTTCAAAATGTTTGTTCAAGTCATGAGCTAATATGATTCTACACAACAGTCTGGTGAAATTTTGCTATTATCCTTGTCAACTGGATACAGTTGACAGGCCCGAGTGATATCAAATTAATTTTTCTGACGTTTTATAAAAACTGTATCCCTTGAAAACATGTTGTAATTGACAATGATAATGATTATTCTGTATGCTGAAATGGTCTTTAATTATACTGTACAAGAATGCACAAAATTACTCCAAAATGTCTTCAAAATTTAAAAATTTCTTGCCCACAGGGACCCCGTCCCTGAAACCCTCCCCTGTGTGTATGTTGGAATAGCCTTTTATACACTGTATAAGAATGCATGAAATTGCTCAGAAATGTCTTCAATTTAAAAAATAATACTTGAACACCCCCTCCCCCGGGGAACCTGGTTGCACACAGAAGCTAACCGCCTACTTTTCTTAATTTTCCGCCTACTTCAAAATTTTTTGAGAACCCTGGTATGTATGTATGTATGTATGTATGTGTGTGTGTATGAGTGTATGTATGTATGTATTCTACATGTATGAATGAATACGCTATATGCGTGCGCATATTTTTTACTATGTATATTAATGCATACGCAAACGTGTGGGGCAATGTATCTGTATGTGTATGTATGCACACGCACACATATATATGTATATATATGTGTATATATATGTGTATATATATATATATATATATATATATATATATATATATATATATATATATATATATATATATATATATAATTCCTCTCTATATATACATTTTCCATCTTTTCTATCTCTAAAAAAAGCTTTATTGTGTAAATTAATTTTTTTACATTTGGCGCCTGGTATGTTCACCCCCAATTCCCTGTAAACAGGTCCAATGATTTGTCAGGACGAGTTACTAAGTACTCATGAAAAATTTCAAAATGATTTCGGGCGAGTTGGTATCAGGCGAGTTGGTATCGTGCGAGTTGGTATCAGACGAGTTAGTATCGGGCGAGTTGGAAAAGGTGCGAGTTGACCGGTACCCAGATTTATTAAACCACAGGTGCTCAAATCAACCAGTGATCGCGAAGCCCCCTGTAAACGTACATGTACGTTTACAGGGGGCTTCGCGATCACTGTGCACCTGTGGATTTAGCATACATGATACGATACTGCAAATACGTCAGCTTTGAGATTACCACTCATAAGCAAGCATACCTTCAAAACTGAACAGAACACCGCAACTAGTATAAGTGCAAAGACCATTGGTGCCCGGATTGGTATCACGCTCTGTAGGCCTATTCTCGCCAGTCTTCCCATACGACAGAGGGCTGTTCTTGTCGATGTCCTTCATTCCCGCCATTGGTAGTTCCATGTTCCCGCCAACTAGATTTTTGCGGACTATTCTTCAATTGAATGTAACTTAGTGACAGATATGTTCCGAAAATCCGACTGTGGTGTGCATGCAGACCAGAAAGAGACCATGTAACTATGATCGATCAGGTTTAAAGTTTAGTGACAGAAGTGAAGACCTCGCAATCATTGGTCGTAGGTCGTCGATATTTTTAAATATCAGACTGGGATTCAGATTCAGATCCTCCTGCATTTCATGCGCTGTGAGAGCCCCGTAGAGCAGTCTGGGTAAGCGAGACTAAGCCGCTTGTACAATTGTGGTTAGGTACGGGCTAAATTTGATGGAACTCTCTGATTATAACATAAGGAAAAGTCTTTCTAATGACCTCGCCATCATTCGTCGTCTAAACATGGGATTCACATTCGGATCCACCATCATTATCATTCGTTGTCTAAACATTAGACTGGGATTCACATTCGGATCCGATTTCATTACATGCGCTCGTAAAGAGCCCCTCAGAGCAGTCGTAAGGGGAGAACCATTTGATTTCTGGGGGGGGGATATGGAGGATTTTGAGAAAAAAAAATTTGTCACCAGGTGAGAGAGAAGAAAAAAAAAATTGATCCTGTCATGGCCTGAGAAAAAAAAAATTGTCATAACAGACAGAAGAGAAAAAAAAATTGTCACAATGCACCAGAAATAAGCAAAATTTGGAAACCTTATTCTCATGTATTCTTTGCCGGCGCGCCGCCATAGGCGGCGCAAATGTTTTACCACAAGCAATTCTTATGTTTCTTTTCCCAGCACTTATGATAAAAGCATGCACTACATAGGTCTACTTTACACCTCAGTACACTCAATGTTTTCCTTCCCTTTCTGACCAAGAAATCATATTTCAGGATTTCTGTTGCAATATCTCAATGGCATAGGCACTATCTAAAGGGGACTATTTGACTTCTGTAAATTGTGAAAATTTAAAACACAAGACAGGAGTCAATAAACTAGTGTTAAACTAATATATTATTTTCTCAATATAAATTTGTTAGAAAGATGTAGCTTGACAATGAAAAATTGAGGAACAACAAATATAATGAAATACAATGTGTGAGCCTTGTTTTTCTGACCACAAACACCGGATCGCAAACATACCATATTCAGGCTTTTCATTAGAAGCTGGCAGCTGGAGAAAGAAGGTCACAGATTTTCCGTTCCTGTATATTCATTTGTCTTCAGTCTCTGGCAAACAGAACTGTTTTCACACATTGTATTGTCATTGTTTGGTTGTTGAATATTGTGACTCAAAAAACTGATCATGCAAAAAATGTAAAAAATATCAGTGTTCAATGTCATTTTCAAACAGTTTTACCGAGTGCAAAATAAACTGAAACTCCTCTCAGATTGCACCATTAAACACATCAATTTCTCAAAATTTCCAATACGAGAGGGGGAACCCCCTCTTGTGCTCTCCCCCTTGGGGTATTCTGACAGTTTCACTTAGTAAAAAAAATTAAAAAACACCTCTCAGATTGCACCAGACTGCACCATTGCACACATCAATATCTTAAAAATTTCCATGCAAGATAGGGAAAGCCCCTGTGACACTTTCCCCCTAAGCCTCTCTCATGTTCTCCCCCTGTACTTTCAAATTCTGCCCGGTCAGATATCCTAGTGAAAACCCTGTCATAATATCCATCCAAATTAAACAATATACTATATAATTAGATACTGCGTGATCTTTTATATCTTTATTTTATTGTGACTTTGAATTTCATTTTGATGTGTTCACCTTTTTGAACATCATGAGATAACTGATGATAGTCTAGCAGGGTACATCAGGATTTGAAAGGTCTTTACTGTTGCTGTATTTTATAAATTTTACAATTACATGTATTGGTATTAAACTTTTCTAAGTGGGGGATCAGTCAAAATTTCAGAGTTAGAGAGGGAGGTTACTCAAATTCATCATGGTGGCGGGGGGGGGTCACTCGAAATTTCGGAGTTTCAGGCCGTAAATAATGACGGCTCCCTTTACAACGCATTACAAACTTGATGACCAATAAAAAAAAAAATTTGCACTGCTACTCCATTGAAAAAAAAAATGATGCAGGTCTGACAGTAGAAAAAAAAATTGCTGTCACTCTGACAGGAAAAAAAAATTTGCTTCCATACCCTTTTCCTCCATACCCCCCCCCCCAGAAATCAAATGGTTCTCCCCTAAGCGAGACTAGGCCGCTAGTACAATATTGTGGTTTGGTACTACCTCCATGGTACGAGCTATGAACTTAGGCCTTTCCAATGAAATCCATAACTTAATCAATATATTTCAATATAGTTGATATATTTTGCGGGATATTTCTTTATTTACGGCTGGGGGAGGGGGGTCGGAGGAATTTCATGCGAAACTCCGAAATTTCGAGTAATGCCCCCTGGGGCCCTTCCAACTTAACCATGATGAATTTGAGCACCCCACCTTTCAAACATATATATTTTGACTTAACCCCCCCCCCCCCTTTGAAAAGTTAACTATCAAGACAGTTATTTGTAAAATTTACAAAAATACAGCGACGGTGAAGACCTTTCATATCCTAGTGTAGATTATCATCGGTTAGGCCTATCTCAGGACGGTTGAAAAAGGTGAAACCAACAAAATGATATTCAAAGTTACAACAAAATATATAAGCTCACGCAATAATCAGTATTCAAGCATATAGAAGTGTGTAATTTGGATGGGTATCATGACAGCGTTTTCACTAGGATGTCTTAGTGGGCAGAATTTGAAAGTACAGGGAGAGATCACGCGCGAGGCTGAGGGGGAAGTGGCAAGGGGAGTGTCCCCAATCTTCCATGGGACATTTTGAGAAATTTATGTGTGTTATGGTGCAGTTTGGTGTCTGAGAGGTGCTTTCAATCTCTTTTACTAAGTAAAACTCTTAGAACACCTCAAAGGGGAGAGAGCACGAAAATTTTGAGAAATCGATGTGTGTAATGATGTATTTCAATTTATTTTGTACTCGCTAAAACTGTAAAACTGTTTGAAAATGACATTGAACACTGATATTTTATTACATTCTTTGCATGATCTCAGTGTTTGAGTCATAATATTCAACAACCAAGCAATGACAATACATTTTGTGAAAAAAAAAAAAACAGTTCTCAGTTTGCCAGAGATTGCAGATCAAAGAATATGCAGGAATGGAAAATCTGTGACCTTCTTTTGTCATTTGCAAAATCTTACATTTCTGTAAACAATATAAGAAGACCATCAGTCAGAGTTGGTATTTTTTTAATCCATTCATTATTTGTTCACAAATTTTGAGAAATTGATGTGTGCAATGGTACAGTCTGGTGCAATCTGAGAGGTGTTTTCAATTTCTTCTTTCTAGTAAAATTGTTAGGATACCCTAAAGGGGAGAGCGCGACAGGGGGGTGTCCCTGGCCCTCTTGCATCGAAAATTTTGAGAAATTGATGCCGTGTGTAATGGTGCAATCTGAGAGGCGTCTCAGTTATTTCGCACCAAAATTGAATAACCCCCTTCTTTCTCTCCACATTTTGACCAACCCCCTTGCAGTTGTCAATTTTTTGGGTGACCCCCTCACATTCCTCCGACCCGCCGTCAGGCCGTAAATTATGACGCCCCCCTATTTTTCCCAGGTAACATTTTAGTTTAATTCAATAGTACGAAGATAAGCACTTTTAAATAAAACTCTGTCAGTGCCATCAACATACATCATATGAGGGAGTACTTTCCAAGGCATGCCGCTCGCAGATCTGAAATAGAATCTGGCTGTTGAGAGACCACGAGGGCTCAGGCTCTTTGTATGGTTGTTTGTTTATGCATGTTTGTTTATCATACTTGCATATGATTATTTCCATCTACAATAAATACCCGATAAAGAGTTGTATTTGTATTTATGTTTGTCAATAAAGTACGGCGTTTCTTTGTTTGTTCGATTTTATTTGTGTACATACAAGTATATTCAAAAAACGATATAATAGTTTTAAAAGTTTCGAATACAATCCAATAAAATAAAGCATACCAAGCCTTTGCCATGAGGAGTAAGCAATCATGCATGTCCACCACTCTCGCTGAAAAACTCTAATAACTCACAAATTGATGCATCTCTGCTTGGCAGTTTGCTGCCCAATCCTATTTTCAAGTCCAGCAAATAACACCAAATAAATGCCAAATGTATAAAATACCACTCGTGTGCAGAGAACATCACCTGTAATACTGTATACACTTTCGTGTGGAAAGATCAATATTCTACAATTGTTTACATCGTACTCTAAGCTGAGACCTAAGTACCACTCTTAAGCGGCTTATTAACATGTAATTTAAATTCAAATTGGACCAATGGAAAGGTTGTAAATCCAGGAACCAGTAACTAGTACTAACGACCAGTAACGAATAGTAACAAGTAGTAATGATCAATAACAAGCTAGAAGGAGATGGAACGCGCAAATGACAGGCAATAACCATGATAACGAGCCAAAACTATGATCTGTCCATAAATTAAAGGGAGGGGTCCGTCGGAACTGCGCGTGTGCGAATTTCGTGTTCACAAAGTCTATTTCATGCACATCTAGATGCAACCCGTCAACGTAACTGCAACATTTTAATTTTACTGTATTAATCGTTAACAAACATATTCTAATTTTCATCAATCGCCAACGTACCCTCGATACAGTGTTTACATCGGTCGCAGGGATCCCTGGCAACCTTTGAGTAGAGCTCCGACGACACCCTCCCTTTAAATTGCCAGTGTAATTTCGCCTCTACGACATGTTTAATACCCTATATCTCTACCAAAAACGAGCGACAGTACCATGAAACATGACAACGTAAGTCACACTTAAAACACACTATTTGAATAAAAACGATAGAACTGTCTATGACAGAATCGCTAACTGTTCATTTTCAGAACAAGCTGTTAGCAGAGTGTAATTATAGCCCTGCAATTAAGGCGAGAGGGCCGGTGTTTTTCAAAATGACGCTGCTGAAAAAATAGTTAACCTTCAAACATGTTTGCATGAAATACAGTGATCACCAAATTACCCTCCCCTGACGTGTCACAATCCATATCAATATTATCTTATCTGACATATTATATCTCATTTGACCTTTGACCTTTCAAAGAATACTTTTAACCTTTACAAATAATCACACTATATAACTTTTCAATTTGATGAATAAGAGATCACATGTCACAATAATAATTCTGTCAATTACCTACAGTGCAATTGGCTATTTAAAATTGAAATGGGCAATGGTTGTAATCATTGTTTTCCGTCATTTATTGTTTGGCCTGTAAGGATTTTACAGATAGCATTTTTGTTGTCAAGAAACTTATACAGCCTATAAAACTCAACATTTAACATAATATATACAAATGCATGGATATAGCAAGTTTTGTACGGGAACAATGGTCAATAGTTTACCCCTGGAATACCATGTGAAGTGAGTTTTATATTTTTGCCTGCTATTTGAAAATACTAGTATCATTTTGTTGTTCAAGTACTGTCCAACGCATTATTCAAATAAGTACATTTATACCAATTGACAAACATTTACAAGTTCATGGTTTTCTCATTGACTGTCATGTATGGTGAATCAACCGTTTCAGCAAAATTTTAAAAAAATCAAATTTCACGTACACGCATGCACTTCTTCTCTCTCAAATCCAGTAAAGTACATATATTAGTTACGTATGTAAAGGTAAATATATCGTTTGTTTTGTAGGGGGAAATTTATGAATAGTTTGCCCAATTGACGCCCATGTCTTTCAAGTTGGATTTGATACTTAAAATAGTGGCCCTCCGGTCTTCTCCTCTAATTTCTCTCCAGTCCCTTACCAAGATCAAGGGCAAGTGTATGAATTCAGGCAAATGTTGTTTCATGACCGCAAAAGAAATACCACGCTTTTGCAAGCTTCAAAGCTCATTGGAAGTGACTCTTTTGTCATTTTTACTTCAACGATATAGTATAAATAGCATTTTTCTTGTTATTCGAAGAGTGTACGTTTGGAGAGAGTTGCATTACAATGTAGGTCAATTAGTGATGGTTTCATTGTAGAGTTTCTTATGACATCTACATTACGTTTGGAAGAACAACAACACATTAGTTATGTTCGTTGAATTTTATTGTCAACAAAAACAACAACACGAATATAACCATAAATAACGACACAAACAACGACAAAAACTAGATTTATAGGTTCCATGTGTTACACTTTCGTCTACCTTGCATGATCAGAAATTTAACCATATTTGTAAAAATCACGCCGACAAATACATTAGTTCCATTGTTTTGAAAAAGTCAGACACATTTTGTAGGCTAAGATGGTGAAACCATGGAAGTGCAAGCGATACCCCGCCTGTACCACCATGGCATGATGAAAACGTGCCTCGTGGACTATTCTACCAGAGAAAACGGTAATTTATTCAGAGCTGTTGTTCTTGGTTCAAGACCTATGACTTTAGGTCAGCGATCTATGATAGCAAAAGAGACGAAGGTAAGGAACAACCATGTTAGTCTAAGCTTAAGCTTATACTTATAGGATGTCGACTCGTCTTTTGGCCTTCCTCCACAAAGGCCAAAAGAAGGAGTCGAGATCCTCGAAAGCAACTGTTGGCTTCCATGTTCCACCATGTGGAGGAACTGTGGATATACCCACGGGCGCGTGGAGTGTTCAGTGTAGATGGCTGCAGTGCTGTAGCTCGAGGTTGTGCCTAAGAATGTCATTATGTGGGTCTGTGATGGCGGCGTAACCTGGTTTTGCCGTCCAATCCACATACCCAGGCAGAACTTCGAGCTACAGCACTGTAGCTCTACAATGTGTACACTGTCAACTCCAAAGCGCCAGTGTATCACGGTCCCTCCTTGTGTATATACCCAACATTTTTGGATTCTCGCGAGCTAGACCATGATTTCCGCTCCGCGTACCTGATACTGCGCAATGCTGCTACATTGTAACTATTGATCATATTCCTGAGGGTCTGTGCTACAACTGGGTGAATTTGGCATAAATACTGATTATTATTTACGATTTGAGTGCTTTACGGTACTTTTGTAAGTATACAATAATGGGTGATTATGGCTTGCTATAATCATGGTTAACGTCTGGAGCGACACGGGGGGAAGGGTTTAGACCTTGACATGTATGGGTCACCATGCGTCACCTACCTTACACTTCTAGATGCATTTGAGACGTAACCTAATCTACCAACCGCCCCGATTACCGTTATCTCAACAAATTACATCACCTTTCCACGTCATTATCCATGCGCACATCAGTGTGTTCAAAGCTATTTTTCGTCCATTTCAATCTCTGCCACGCTCAAGTTCACATCACAAAATTCCCACCCACCCTCCGCAAAAAAAAAAAAAAAAAAAAAAAAAAAAAAAAAAAAAAAAAAAAAAAAGTGCCTCGCTGCAGGGTAGCAGCTCACAATAAAAGAATATTGTATTCCACTAATTTGATGGCTTTTTCACAATAAAGTTTCAGGGGGGTACTGTCATGGGCCTGTAGTGGGCGCCCGGTAGCACGTTGCCTGACGCACGGTGCCAGGAGTCTGGTACCGCCGTCCAGGCCGCCATGACGCCTTGACGCCCCCGCCGTGACGGTACATACATAACCCCGGATTTCGGCCAAACACTTGCCTCCGTGTCGTTTCTTTGCGTTAATGACAGAAATAGGCCTATTATTTTTTTTATCAAGAATATTCATTAATAAGAGCTGCGCGAATTTGGCATGTAAACTGATCATCATTCAGGATTGGAGCGCAGAATGGTACTTTTTTGCTCACGTGTTGACACACGTGAGCATATGTCGCAGCGATGTCTGTCTGTCTGTGTGTTTGTGTGTCTGTCTCTCTGTCTGTCTGTGTGTCTGTCTGTCTGTGTGCTCAATATCTCAAAAACGCTTCATCAGATCAGAATCAAATCTGGTACATAGATTCAGTTTGCAAACGGCAAGAACTGATTAGTTTTTGGTGGGTGTGGCTTGCTTACTTTTTGCTCATTTGCATAATTAATGATTTTAGAAAAACCGGATATACATTGAGAACGACTGCACACAATTTGATGAGATTTGCTACAAAAGTTTATCACATCAAGATATATCAGCTGTGAAAGTTAAGGTAGCTTTCTGCCTTTGTTTTGGTATTTTGAGATAAAAACACGATTTTTCTTTTATCCCTGAAAAGTATTCCTATAATATTGATCTTCCATGTGTGTAGAATATCTTGGTCGTGAAGTTCCTGTTTTTGGGTGAAATTTTGGAATAAAAATGTACGAGAGGCACAGGTGTACATTTTGGCATTTGAGACTACCGTTAAGTCTTGATTGACAAGGGATTACGCTAAGCAAGCAGCGTCACATGCACTTAGACAACATCCGCTGTGAAAATCCCATTAACACCTACCGTTCACTGCGAGGGTCAAGACCATAGAGTGTACCTGGCGAAAGGTGGGTCTTACCGTTTTCTCATAGGGGTGGCCGCTCCCAAAAGATAATTTATCGACACAATCGGACAAGGTCAGACTTATGACATTGTTGACGGTACAATTTCAGATTACAAAAATGGCCCACACACTAAATGTTTTATCTGGGACATTTTTGTGCTTTTGTAAAAGCACCAGGAGTGGTGGATAAGTTTCGTAATGTTAAACATCTTTGAAGAGGCTGTCCCGTAAACATAAATGGTACGTTCCACTGGCGGCCTCAGTGACAGCGGGAACACTTGAATACCGCAACAGACACCCTTCACATCTTCAACATTCAAGCAACATTCGGCTTCTTTTGGCCCCAAGACATTTCGACACCCCCGTTACGATTTATTTTTTTCCCTTCAAACTTATAAGTAACTGACAGACCAGTCATATTCATAAGAGTGACCTTTGCGTTCTGACCAGTATGACTTTTACAGTGCCGTTTAGGCGCCGCTTTTCAAACTTTGACAGTGTCGGCGGCTATTGCTATCGAAAATGATATGAAACTCTTTCCTCACGGTTTTTCACCATGTTCTCACAAACTTTAAAGCATGTGAATGCTGACACTATACTTCTCAGTGTTTTGATTTGTAACATTTGGCACGAGTTCCCCCAACCAGGTAGTGCCGAAACGTCGGCGTCGGAAATTGTGCGGCCGAAACGACTTTGCGCCAAAAGGTCTAGAAACCCGACATTGTCCGTTCGATGAGAATACTGAGTGAGTTGAACAATTTATGAATAAAAATGAAATATCAGAAACCGCGGCTCTTGAACTACTTGGGATTAGAAAATACAAGGTGGAAACAAATTGCATGGGCTTCAAGACATCGACAGGAAATTTTCCCAAGGCAAAATACGTAGCAATGCAGAAATCACGCGCCACAAAACAATAGCTGCTTTGGTTTGCAGACGTTTTGGCACAACGGCAGTGAACTGAAATGTCGAAGTCGTTTCAATCCCGCGGTCCCGTTTTTCCTTGTCCCATTTCGTTACCGACCTTGACAAGGTAATACGTCGACTAACAAATGTTCATCGTACACCGGACGAATGTGAATCAAATGATTTTATGGGAATGGACACGACAACATTGTTATCAGTTATCATGGCAGTAGCCAAAATGCTGCAGGACCGAAGACAAATTTCAATATGAATTTGACCGTCACAACGTAATAACGTAATCGCCCTGAGTTTTCATCAACATGTCATCATTGGTCGGTAAACCATTGAATGAGACGCTTACGGGCTAACTACTTGAATACAGTGCAAAACACCATCCTAATCCTGAAATTTACATGTAATGAAGACGGGTCTGATATCATATTCGCCTGGAATCGATGGTACTCATGTTGGATACGAACGACAGCAGAGAGTTATCTATCTGTGACGTATGACGCTTGACGAGCGGTCTATGGCATGCAACTTGCGCTTGATGAAATGACGTACTTTTCTCTATGTTCATGTTTTCTCAACTTCTCTCCTTTGACTTTTATGCCGCCGACAGGCGCTTGGCTCATCTTAGCATAAATGACTCCAGAAACGGTCTTCACCCACAGAAATGCTGTACAGAGTGAGGACGAACTATTGTCTCAGAAATTCTCGTAGTTTGATTAGTGTTAAACGGTTTTCAAGGCGCGTGAAGATCTAAAAAATGGCTGCTTACTAGAATCCTCGGTTACTCTAACCGTAATGGATCACAGTATGGAGCTGTTCTTTTTATCTCCATGATCACAGACACCGCAAATGTACATCCACATACAAACGCAGATATTTTTGTTGTCAGCCAATATTGTTTTCTCTATATCACTCATCGGGCTCGCTTTCATTCCGCAGCCGTGAGTCGTTTCCGAGGTCGAATCGAATGCTGCCATAAACTTACACTACAGTGTACGCTTGTCATGGAGGTAATAAGTCCAAACGCTCGTGTAGACGGCATCGAGGTGCCGTAGCAGTTCCGACAGTTAGGTCGAACAGTTAATACTCTATTTAAGCCTTACAACTAATCAGTCAACAGATTATGCATAACCTTCCCTGGCACTCCCCAAGTTTATTTACTCATCAACTACTGTGTAGATTGCGCTCTAAAAAGAGTACAACGCTCCCAAAATTCACCCTTTTTAGCCTCATTTCGACCGTTGACACTGATTTCAATGAGTGAATATACTGTTGAAGTTGAACACTTTGATTTCACTATCTGGTTTAGTGTTTTGTCGATTGAGTACATTGTTTATTGCCATTCAAAAGGAAAAAACCCGAACCAATTTACTAAATCGCCTTTTTCTCAGTTCGGCATTTTGTCACATTGCAGCACGTTCAAAAGAGTTTAACTCGAGAACGCGTGAACGGAAGTTCACCAGATTTTCACAGACGTTTGTCGAGTAGGTTGTCTCCAAAACCGTGTCTCAGTTTTTTTATGAAGATTTTTAAAGTCGAGTTATTGCTGCTTAATTAGGCGGCATTGTAAGACTAATCGGTGGATAAACTTTGACTCAACGATGTGAAAAAACTAAGGCCTTTTTCAAAAATCTGAGACACGGTTTTGTAGCCAGTATTCTGAAGACCAATTGCCCGTTAACACCTAAACAATAGCCCCTATCCGCTCAGACTTAAACTTTTTTACGTGAGACCACCCATTTTCTTTACACTTTCACTAAGATCTTCAGAAAAATTCATCGCACACTAATTTTGTCGATAAAACAAAAAAATTCATAGAAATAGCTTTCAGGTGATATATAATACTTGGGTAAAAGTACACATCTTGATGGCAAAATTCACGTTTGAAAATAGGTCGTCGAAAAGGTGGAAAGCTACCTTAATAAGGGGTGACATGAAAGATAATCACTAATTTGCATATTTAATGAAATTTACTAATTAGGCATATATATCTGAATTTACTCGATCAAAATTGACGAAGCTTGGTATGCATATTGAGGATACTATGATTTAACATTACTGAAAGTCATTAAGCATTTTTACTTCGTCCAAATCCTAATTTGCATATTTAATGACCTTTTGAAATTAAGGATATATATTTGAATTTACATGACCAAAATTGATGAAACTTGCTATGTACATTAAAGATACTATGATAGAACATTATTAAATGTCATCAAGCATTTTTACTTCAGCCAATTCCTAATTTGCATATTTTATGAACGTGCGGCTCGCGCCTTGCCCTAACCAGGGACAAGGCGCGAGCCGCACAACAAAAGCCCAAGCCCCACAACCAAGGGCTACAATTAATGCAGCTAAAGCCGTTCGGGTGTGATTACGGAGCATCGTCCGGTCCGCACGGCTTAGTATTAGGGAGCGTTCAGCTATTACGGCCGGGGTAGGCCGGCAAAATCCGGGGGGGGGGGTCACCTTAAATTTGTAAACTGCAAAGGGGGGGGTCATGTATTTTTCAAACAGCTCAGAGGGGGGTGGTCACTTAATTTTCATAAGTATCCATCCCGTCAAAAAGCAGTTTCAGTGTTCAGAAATATTCTTGGAGATAAAAATGATTCGCTGCATGATTTCATTCTCTGGAGTCATTTAACTGTAAATCTGAACAAAAGTATAATTATCTGTCACATGAACATCTTGACTAGGCAACTCTCAGGCTTATCTTATTGTAAATCAAGCTCACTATGGGCAATGAACAATTCCTATTACTTACATGTTAGAGATATAGCAAGTTTTGTCAGGGAAATTATTTAACAGTTACCTGTAGACTACTAGTACCATGAAAAGTGAATTATACTTGTATAGGTGAAATTCCAATATCATAATTGTTGTCCACATCTGAACTTTTAAATACCCTATTTGAATCAAGTACATTTGTATCAATTATCAAACACCTATAAAAGCACAAATTAATTTAGTCTAGCATTGTAAAAAAATTATTCATAGTTTTCTCTCAGACTCCAATGTATTGTGAATTAACATTTTGGTGAAATTCCAAAATCCAATTTCTTGCACACATATCCATTTGTATCCACCCTAGTCTAATCATGTACATTAATATTAATAATCGAGAGTACATAAACACACAGATTTACCTATTTTTGTATTGGAAAAAAAAATATTCATAGTTTCCTCCTAGACTCCCATGTATAGTGGATGGACATTTTCAGTGAAATTCCAAAATCAGATTTCTTGTACACATAATATGCACCTTTAACCATCATATTCTAATCAAGTACAATTATGTTAATTATTCAACTTCTATATATGTACATGTATAGCAAGTTTTTCATTGATAAAGTATTACATAGTTTTCTCATAGACTAGTATTTATAGTAAATCAACATTATCAACAGCTGATTATCAATTAAATCCAAATATCAAAATTTTGTACACACACGCTTGTGCAAAAATATTGCGATCCACCTGTAATTTCTGTCCAATCCCTTTGAGGGATAATTTCAAAATTAAAGCAAGTCAGAAGGGGAAATTTGAACATTAACACCTTGTGAGTTTGTAAGGAGGGTCATTTGAAAAAATCTGAGAATCTTGTTTTTGAGAATATACTCCCCCTCCAGAGGTTTATGTGTGTGCAAGCAATGTGGCGGGGGGGGGGGGGGGGTCATGAAATTTTTGTCATCTTAAAAGGGGGGTCATCAATTTTTTGGTGCAATGGGTAGGGGGTTCACTTATTTTGACCACAGAGTAACATACACAGAGTGGCAACACCTATTGTTTAACGCGTGAAGCGGTTACGTAAGCAATCCATGTTTGCCTCGCCTCACGAAGCTCTTGGCTCTCTTTTCCGAAGAGTGCCGACCATGCACCCTTCGGTAATTTTCGGATTTTCACCAATTGTTAAGCGAAAGTATGTTCGACAAAGTTTGTGTTGTTGTTGTCGTGTGGTGCTGATCGGAATTGATGTGCTGGCAAAAACGGGAATGTTTTGAGCTTCAGGAAAGTGGGTTTTACCGTTTTAAAAATTCCTCTCATATTTTTATGAATATATAATGAGTTGTGTTTGAACCAAATTTGAAAGTCTTTTGAAGTCTTTTATCGATACTGTCTGGTTTACTCAATGGCTTACGGTCAGTCATACCGTCTTTTACACGTGCGTCAAGAAAGGACATGTTTATGAAACTGCTGGCGTGTTATGTTTTGATTGGCGTGAAGCAGTGTTTCTGGCCTGAGAGCTCACAAAGTAACTATGGTTGCTACGCGACTGGCAGTACGATGCCATCTCGTCGTATGTTTCGCATAATCTCGTGTAATTATCAACCACAAACAAAGCCTCCAAAAAGTTTAACACCTTTGAAGCTCATTTTAATATGAAAAGCCAATAGTCTACCGAGACGACCATGGAACAAAAGGCATGCAAGTGTTGCCACTCTGTCTATGATACTCTGTGTTTTGACTGATGCGCAGGAAGAATTTGCTGGCCCACCCCCGGCCATAATAACTGAACACTCCCTTAGTTTAGGTCGGCGTAGCATATGGTCTCTCCACCCGACTTGAGTAACCATGTAAACACCCTCCTAGCGAATTGAGCATGGAGGTCAAAAATTTGACCATGCAATGTCTTTGCATAGAATAGGCTTGGAACACACGTGACACTTTATTTGCCCTTCGTGTCCCCATAACAATCTAAGACATGTTTGATTTATTAAAGACTTCTCAGGCTATATTACGGCTTGTACTCTATCACATACAGGAACCGTGCACTGACCGAGC
Organism: Ptychodera flava; assembly: GCF_041260155.1. Classification (NCBI taxonomy): domain Eukaryota; kingdom Metazoa; phylum Hemichordata; class Enteropneusta; family Ptychoderidae; genus Ptychodera; species Ptychodera flava. Next base: position 10,255,702 of record NC_091949.1, on the reverse strand, counting down.
TCAGACTCAAGTCAATCCAAACTTTACATGAATTGTCCACTATCTGGCCCTGAAACAGCTGCAGCCAACGAACAAGGCACTTTGAAAGGGGTCCTTATTAGCTGTTCATAATTTGCCCTCCAACAGAAAATTTTTCGACTAACCCTCCCGCAATCAAACTCCATTTATACCCACTCGCCACATGTTTGCCTGTTTTTCCCTCTCCATTGTGAGGTTTTGAAGCCCCCCTGCCCTATGGCGAAAACACTTGTCTATTTCCACTTCCCTGGAAAAATTCCCCTTAAAATGTTATCATTCCCCTGCACACATGAAGTTCCCCTGCCTTGTGATAAAAAAAAAACACCGTTAAACTTCCCCAGGCTCTTCTCGTTTTTCCCAATTGCGGTCCGCAAGTCAATCAACCGATATCTGCCCTGCCCGACAAAAAATTAAACTCTGCTCCCTGCCAGCTAAAAATATGTTCCCTGCCCAAGTAAAATTAAAATTTCCCCTGCCCTCAAAAAATAGCTCCGTTGGCTGCACCCGTTGAAACCCCTTTTGTGCCGGCAGGCAATCATTCAGTCGGTAATACAAACTGCTTATTCTAAGAGAATATGGAAGTCCATTGATATTTCAGTTTACAAACTGCAATGACATTGTAAATTATGAAATACTCGTATTGAGGGCTGGACACATGTTAGCAGACACTTCTCAAATTTTGACAATTCGTTTCTGATTTACCATTTGTACGAGTAAGAAAAGTAAGAAAGACTTTCACCTTCTTAATAGTTTTTCAAAATTCGAAAATTTTCTTTTTCACAATAGATTTTACACAGGAACGGTGGACATTTTGGAATTCAAATACATGTATTCGTAACTGTCATGTAATTTGATTCTCTGGTACATGTACTAAATTTTGCTAGGTGACCCCCGACTTTTATTCATGGTTTGTTAATAAAATGGTTGAAAGTTTCATTGAGGAAAGTTTGAGCAATTGAGCAAATGTTAAGTTTTTCACTGTTGAGGTGCATATTTCATGATTCCATAAAAGTCATGATGGAAATTTACATCAAAATATTCTTGGGACTGACATTTATAAGCGTAAAAATGTTTATGTTTCGCCATCGTAAATGTCATGCGAAACACGGAACTCCGCTTTCCTTAATTATAATTTTTACTTTTAGTAGTGCCTGTCGTAGGGGGATCATGTATTTTTCAAACAGCACTGAGGGGGTCACATAAGTATCCATCCCTTCAAAAAGCAGTTTCAGTGTTCAAAAATATTCTGGGAAATTAAAACGATTCTCTGCATGATTTTATTCTCTTAAAAATCATTTCACTGTAAATCTGAATCAAATTATAATTATCCGTCACATGGACATCTTGCCTCAGCAACTGTACAGGCTTGTCGTCTTTGTAAATCGAGCTCACTGAGGGCAATAAACAATTCCTACCAGCCTTTGGCAGAGGTAAGGCAATGATTAGGTGCGAGGTATATGTTAAGCTGAAACCTGGCATACATTGAAAGGTTCCCCTTGTGCTGTTGCATAGCACTACTGTCGATATCTGGCCAGTTTTCAGGAAAGAGATGCAATTAACTTATCTGGATATATAAACACAAAGGCTGGAATATAAATGAAAAAGTTTCAATGACTTTGTTTTATGCTAATTAGCAATATTAGGAAGAAATATATAAATATACCTTTTTGTGTTATAACTTTTACAATAGACCTAAAATATGGGAATCGATATCCCTAGCCTATAGGTAGCATCATGGTATTGTGGCCATGAGAATTCCGCTAGGGACGTGTCCTTGATCAAGCACTTTTACAGTAGCTCACTTTGCTCTCCTAACCCCAAGAGCGTAGGTTTTTGGTTCTATGCCTGTTGAGAAGTACATTATATGTACAAGAACCGAACAAACTCTAGACTTGCTCCGAGTGTGTAGGTATATAAATATCAAAAGAGAACAGCAGACTGTCACGTTAGAAATACGCTGTCATATAGATTGCGGGGTGTACGCGATAGCCCATACCAACCAGTAGCTGCTGCCGAGAAAAGCTAATCGACCTGGGCCCAGTTTGAACAAATATTGAATTCATCACAATCTGTCAACCTAAGGGAACAAAGGGGACAAAATCAAAGTGTACAAGTTCTGGAAGAAGAACAGGATCTTGGAAAAATATCTTTTCCACTGATGTTAATTGTATCATCTTTGGCAGTAATGGCCAGTGTTATCATTCAAAATTTGATCAATAGGCCTACTTATACTTACTCAGGCAATGTTGGTGGTGGTGGTGGTGGTGGTGGGGGGGGTTCATGAAATTTTAGTCATCATCAAGTAAAGGGGGTCATCAACTTTTTGGTGCAATGGGTAGGGATTCACTTATTTTGACTGATGCACAAGAAGAATTTGCCGGCCCACCCCCGGCCATAATAACTGAAAGCCCCCTATTACACGTCTAGGATATATTTTCATACTGTGAAATATATAAAAAATCATATGGCTGCAATATTCATTACAGAAATGTTCAAGTAACACGGTCTGGTAGAGTTTGCACAACAAGGAAATCTCGCTTCCAGTATTGAAAAGTAATTTCGGGTTTATACATAAAAATAGCACAGCTTAATTATAATATTTTGCTATCTGTCAGTCACTTAATGCAACTGGTAAACAACATGGACACGTATAGATGTATATAATGGTGCAAAGTTTGTCAGTACACAGCGGCGGGGAGTGTCAAGTTTTAGAACATGGGACAGAGGGGAGGTTCACATTTCAGAGAGTACTAGTAGGAGAGGGGTTCACATTTTACAAAACAGGTTTGACCTGAATTCCTCCGACTCACCCCAAACACGATTGGAACTAATTTGGGATAATTGGATTTTCATATTTTCAAATTCCTCAAAAGTGTAAGGTGCCGTACAACTGAATGTTGCAATATTAGAAATTTCTCATAAAAACAAGTGTGTAACATAAAAAGAAAAACGGATGAGATTACATTTGTTGATTAAATCGTCATTGCTTCACCATCCAATTATCCCAAATTAGTTCCAATCGTGTTGCCCTGTAATTAAGGAAGCCCCCCTCATGCGCATTTATATGTTGAAAACGATGCCCAGTCCAACGCGCCCACTAGATTCAATATCAAAGATGAAAATTACATGTAGGCTTTTGTCGTTTCTCTGTTTTCACAGATCGGAGTTGCAGATAGTATAACCATGATAATTCGTCATTCTGAAGATGTTCCAGGGACGACTGTCCTTCCGAACGCAGATTTACAAGGCAAAGAGCTGATTGCAGAGAGCGACAATATGGGCCATACTGGATATGAAGTTTTCATCGAAGCTGGCGAAACAGTTGATCTGAAATCTCCAGAAGAGAAAAAGCTAGACCACATTTATTATTGCATCTCGGGCACAGGTACCATAACAGCTTCCGATGGGCAATCGTTCAAAGCCGAAGCCGATCGAATGTTGGCGCTCTCCTCTGGTATGTCAGCGCAGCTTTCGGCAGAGTCTCGTGTTCGGCTGTACATCGTGTATTGCAGCGACATTCAACCAACCGAAGACCGCATCGTCTGTAGGTCGTTGGCAGAAATCATAGGCACCGAAAGAGATATCAACTGGGGTCGAGGGTATAGCCGCCGTTTGCTGCTGAAGTCAGACGGGTTTCCTGTAAGCGTGCACAACACTTTTGCTCGAGCAGATAATAGCTCCAAGCTGGGCTACCAGAATCATCTGGAGTCTGTGTACTACATCACCGGAAAAGTCGTTTATCTCTGGGAAGAGGGTGTAAGGTCCGTGGAATCACGTGTCGGAGAAGATGTTGGAACCATCTACAACATGGATCAACACGATAAACATGTTTTGGCTGCCAAGGAAGATTGTACCTGTCTGTGTGTTTTCTATCCTGCCTTGACGGGATTGGAAAATCATGATTTCAGCAGTAGTGGGCGCGGCATAACCAAAATTTCATAACAATTGTGCATTTTGTGATAAAAGCATGAAATTTGGTAGGAATGTAGATTATTATAATAAAAATCAATTTGGATACCGAGCCACCACAGGTTGAGCCTCGTTCTGGTGTGGCGGCCATTTTTAAATATGGCGACCATCGGTCAATATAAAATCCCATAGTTGCTGCTCTACGGATGATTATGAGGGGAATAGTGGACGCATTTCCATCATAAATGCCCATTAAGATTACTATTTGCATATGTTATTCTTTTAAAATCAATTTGGATACCAAGCCCTGAGCATAGAGCCTCGTTTTGGTGTGGCGGCCATTTTTAAACAGAGCGATCATCAATTACTGTAAAATTCCATAGGTGCTGTTCTACGGTTGATTCTGTGGTGAATAGTGAATGTATAACCATCATAAATGAATATTAAGATTTCTATTTGCATTTTGTATTGTTTCATTATTTCATTTTCTCAGAAAAGCGGGTTCTCTTAATATAATTATTGACAATATGGCTGCCAAAAGGCCTAAATGGAAGATTCAAAATTGCAAAATTTAATGTTTTTTGACGATGAGCAGCTGTTAGCTGTTCTGTGTAAGTAGACTATCAGTAGGTACTGTTCAGAGTTTTTTTATTTTATTCTTATTTGTTATTGTTGATGCACCAGTTTTAACCATTTTTAGGGTTGTAGCTGTTACGTGTGTGCATCACACGTGCGACACTCACCAGGTTTTGCAAGATATTGGCCTATATCGGCCCATGGCTGTGGTGGGGAGGGTATGAAGCATCCAAGTGTAAGAACAGCCTGTCCCATGTTCTGCCAATGGATGGGGTGTTCTTGAGTACAACGTTGAATATGTGCAATATTTTGACATTCCAAATATCGTTTCTAAACTTTATAATTAGCTATGACGAGTTTTGCAGAGCGTTCTTGATCATAATTCCTAACATGGAAAATTGTGCAGGGGATTTAACCCAATCTCTCACTCTTGTTCATCTACATTCATACGTAGGCCTACAAGAAACATATAATATATTTACTGTATAACAAATCTTAAAGTTTTAACATTTTTGGGAAAATCTCATATATATCCCCATTATTGTCAATGTTAGAGATTTATCATGTAAACTACAATTAGTAAATTAGTGGCGCCGTTTAAAATTTGACCACGTGGAGAACACGAACATATTTTTATATTATTTTTTGGCTAAATATATTATGTTTTATACATTACTTTTCGTAATTCATTTAACATAAAACTGATCTTGTGTAATTTGATATAAATTTCATGATTTACAAATTAGTTTAAGAGTTATTTTAACGTCACGTCAATGGTCTATTGCATAAATATAGATTCATGCCCATCATATTTTGAACATCGTATATTTTGGTACTAATTTCTTGATAGTACATAATTTATTATTCAAATGCAAAAACATGGTACCATAGTCATGAAATTGTATTACTCAACTTTCTTTCGTTTTAACAAACATGAAAGTTAGGGAAAGCAAAGCTCAAACACAATCCTACACTTTTGTCAGTGATGTCCGTGCTTGGCATTTCCCGGACCTGTGCTTGCTTTTGCATGGCTAGTCAGCTGGCGAGTATTTTATTCCTTTTCATGGTGTTTACATAGGCTAAGACAAGTTTAAACGACAATTCTGAGATTGAACGTAAACCTCAGAGAGTTTACGTAGTTCAGTATTCACAATAAACAAATTGCACATTCAGTGACATGCAATTACAGCAAAGTTATTTCCAAATTTTGAACGTTTTGAACATGTCAGCGTAGCTAAATTTGAGCTGCTTTATAAAGTTTAGAGGCAATAATTAGATGGACTGCGTATCGGATACATGCTTTTAAACTATAGAAAATCCTTTTAAACTTGAGTTAATTCTTAAGGATCATAAGCGATAATTAGATCTGCTCAACATCGTATATATATCTTACTGAAATGCAAAGCTAAACCTGAGCTAATTTATAAAGTTTAGAAACGATAATTAAATCGACTAAATATCGGACATATCTGGGAAAAATTACTTAAGAAGGCTAATTAACTTCTGCTTATGTATGAAGTTTAGAAACTATCATTAGAGCAGTTAAGTATTGTATATCCATAGTTTTTTTAATAAAGAAAGCCAAGCTATCTGACATGGTATACATATATGGAAACTTTTGCAAATATATGAAGTTTAGAAACGATAATTAGAGCAGCTAAATATCAGATATATCCATAATATTTTGTTAATGAAGCGATTGCAACTTTCTGACATATCTATAGAAGTTTTTCTTCAGGAACGCCAAGGTAAACTTGATGTAATGTATAATGATTAGAAACGATTATTGGATCAGCTAAACTGTTCCTAATTAGCTGTGCTTATCGTGTAAAGCTAGTTTAGCCAAATAGACTTTACATACAGTTTAGCAAACAAAACCTATGAAAGCACAATTCCGCACCTTGCTCCTAAATCAGTTGGTTGTATAACTCAGTAGAATGCCTTTCCTTTTTTTTCATCTCCTTTACAGCGGTAGAACGCACACCATCTTTTAGTTTTCAAAAATTTTGCTCTACCAAAAACACTAAATTAGATTGTCAGATAAGAACTGTTTAGGTCCAATCTTACAAAGCAAACTTGAAACAAATTACTTAAATATGCGATGTTGATAATATTTTGAGATCATCCGTGACTATGATTTTGGCTTACTACTTTCATAAAGGCGTGTTCGATAAAACAATATATGTTTCAGGAAATTTGCCATATCTTGGTACCCCCCAATATAATCCCAATGGCTAGTAAATCATATTATCCTCCCTGTTAAGGTTCATGTTCATTTAATTTTTTGACACACGTTTGTTACAAACAAAACAGATTTCATATAAGCATTATATTGCCTTCTGTATTATGTGTAGCGAAAAATGGTAGAATGTAAGATAAGCCGTATTTTCGATTTAATCTTTTGGGGTATTGGGTAAGTCTTGGTCCTATTTCATGAAAACTGTAAAGGATATTGCATATCACAATATGAATAAATCGGTTTACTAATGAAACCCCATAAACCACGTTATGTAGAAGTTAGGCTCGGTAGATGACTTAAACGAAGACTGGTTTAACAAAAGTTAGGCTCGGTAGATGACTTAAACGAAGATTGGTTTAACAAAAATATTAGTGAGTCTCAAAATCGTGATTTTACGATAACCTTCAAAACATGACTTATTTTATTCTGTTAAAAGTCTATTTTATATTTGTGACGTGTCCCAGTAGTAAATGAAAAAGTTTTCATACAAGGCATAGCCTTTTATTATATGTCTAGGTGAAAGGGTTGTAGAATTTGAGATAAGCAGTGACATTAATTTTGAGTAAAGTTTGGGGTATGGGGTAAGTTTTGGTCATGTTTTATAACAACAGTGGAAGATATTGCATATTACAATACGTCATCTGAAAGAAGAATAAAAGTACTTTCTAACGTTACCCCACAAGCTAGGTTATGTTAAAATATAAGCTCAGCAGATGACTTACAAGGAGGCATTGTTAACAAAAAAGATGCGATTCACAATACTTTGACTTTAAGGTACCCTTCAGAACATGACCGTAACAGCCATTGCATCCAATATTTGTGCTGTTAAAAGTCTATTTCATATTTTGACATATTCTTGTAGCAAAATATACAGATTTCATACAAAGCATAGCCGTTTGTAATATGTCGAGGTACAAATTAGTAGAATTTGAGATAAGCAGTGACAGTAATTTGCAATATAAAGTTTGGGGTATGGGGTAAGTTTTGGTCATATGTTTTGAAAACTATGGAAGATATTGCATATTGCAATAATCATCTGAAAGAAGAATAAAATGTTACCCTATAAGCCTTGTTATATTAAAAAATAAGCTCAGCAGGTGAATCAAAAGAAGACAGGTTTATCGAAAACGCATTCGAGTTGGCAATACTGTGATTTTGCGGTACCCTTCAAAATATGATTGGTAGAGCTATAGCATCCCAATATTTTTTATGTCAAAAGTCTATTTCACATGATTAAAATGTCCCTGTAGCAAATAAAACAGATATCATACAAAGTATTGCCTTTTGTATTATGCCAGGTAAAACATTGGTAAATTTGAGATTCGCTATAATTTGCATTGCAAACTCTGAGGTATCGGGTAAGTTTTGGTCCTATTTAATAAAACAATCTATCGAAGATATTGCATATAATGTCATTTTAAAGAGGAATAAATTTCCATTCTTATGATACCCAAAAAGTCAGGTTATGTTAAAAAAAGCTTAGCAGATGACTTACAAGTAATAACTGAAAAATGCACGTAGGTATGCGCAAAAACGTGATGTTGCGGTACTCTTCAAAGCACGACTGTAACAGTTATTGCATCCCTTTATTTTTTCTGTTAAAATTTTATTTCGCATTCTAAGGATCCCAAGCTTCTATAAATACAGCTTTGTTATCCTAGAGGTGCATGTAGACCCCTCTAGCCTACGGAATAATATTTCTTGACTGCTGACATAGTGTCATCCTTTGATAGGATCTAATACCGTGCAGTTTATGCACAAGAATTGTGTTTTTGTCTGTATTTACCCGTTTAACAAGTCAGGCGATGAAGACAAGTTGAAAAAAGTTGCAAATCACTCTTCCCATACTTTCTAATTGAAAATATGCAACCAAAATTACTCAACGCATTGTGCACTTGACGTTTACTAGGTGAAAAATACCTTTTCTGGCGGCCATTTTGAAAAAATGGCTGCCATGGCAACGCTTCAACAGATTTTCAGTGGCTCGGTATCTGAATTTGTTCAACATATATTAAGACACATCTGAGCCAAGTTTGGTGCTTTTATCACAAAATGCACAATGGATTTGCCATGCCGCACCACTACAGTGGCTACTCTAGTTTTGGACCTTCCAATTAGCCTTCACGATATACGTATGATGTGAGAACTTTTCAAATTTGCTGCTATAAATTCTTCAGTTTTAGGTCTTTCCAAAAAGGAAATTTGAAATAATTAAGCAAAATTTGCTTTTAATCATCTATCTTAGATGTTTTAAGTCACAAATTCTTTTCATTGCGAAATATCAGACTTTCTTACCATGTATCAATCACACAACGATAACAAATAAAATACGCATTTTGCGCTTATCTGATAGAGATCTGCCGTCACCAAGGTGTTTCTTGGGTTAGAAATGAAAGAACGTTGGGGTGGGGGTGGTGCCTAAGGGACTGCGATGGTACAGGCATTACATGCGACAACAATGTAATCACAGCAGTAAACACCGTTGAATTTCAAAGAACCCCAAACTAAAATCAACACTTTTGGAAACTGTACGTGAAAGTTGAAGCACTTCCTATCACACTAAAAGCGCAAACTATACTACGGTCGGGTAAGTAAATTATCGATTACATATATTGCGTCCTCCCGAAGTTTCGAGAGATGGGCGTAGTATCGATTGAAAACGCCAGGAAAATATAACACATAATCAAAATGCCATTATTTGACAGTTTTTGCCCATACAGCCTGCTCATTCTTATGCCTGTAGATGATACAAGTTTGTTTACTTCACCGCATGGTTGTAACATGACTGCTGTAAGGAGGTATTTTGTTGCAAATGTAACAGTCATGGATTGGTTTTGCGACAGAATATCGTCCAGGATGGAAAACTCCGCAAGAAAAGTTATTTTTTCCCCTGAACAACTCAGAAAATCTATGTGCTCGGACACAATTTACACCGGCGATAACTGAGTCAGCGGATCTTGGAAGATTCAAGCATGAAAGATTCGAAATGATGCGATGCAGTTCATCAGTTTTTCATGAAGCTAGTATAGAGGCACAAGTAAGATGTCCGACAGTACTATGGTTGGAGCGTTTCATCGCATTAGCTGTAGATGCAGACAACAACACGCTCTTCCGGTACCTGTGGCTTCTTCTGCCGGGAATGTTTTGAATGAAGTAGTGAGTTTAGTCTGTCAATATATCGATGAATGTTATCTACTGCAAGAATAGGGAGGTGCCGCATTAATATTATAGTCGACGACGTTTGGACTCGGTTCCGTAGAAAGTTTATGATGTCAACACATCAGAGAACACTGAAAAATATGCAGTGGTTTACTTATTGAAAGATGGGAAATTATTAAAAACGACTGAAAGGAATAGCTATTGGATGGCGACCCTAACACAAATATTCAGTATTGTGGAACCCTGTAGGACCTATCGACTCGGTACGTCTGAAAAAAACAAAACAAAAAACACCAGGATCACGTTTGTGCAAGAACTAAAAAGGAAACAGCATAGGTCCGATTTTCCGAGAAATATTTTAATTGTATGATATCGTGATGGAAATTTAGAAATATGATGGTGAATATGCTGTAATCGTCAAGGTGCGTACATGATCCGTTTTGCAGGGACTGACCAGTTACAGAAGTCGAGTGGGGATTGCTTTGGATAGGAATATAAAGACATAAAAAACATGTAAAAATTGTATACATTCATTCAGGAAAACATTTATTTGGTCTTAACACTTCTAAGTAGAAAATGCTACCCCTTAGTCATAATGCGATACCATTGGTACTTCCACAGAAAGGTGTGGAGGTGCACGGTGTGCCGTCCAAACGGGTAACTTTGATATGAAAAATACGGATCGACATTTTATCAGAAGACGCGCAAAAATGGGTCGATAATATAGGAAACCGTCACATACCACGATGTGCAGAATATCAGTAAGAAATTCCTCTTGTCAAGAAAATACCTGACAGATAACCGTATTTGATTTTGTTTTGTTTTTTGTTTGTTTGTTTGTTTGTGTTTTTGTTTGTTTGTTTGTTTGTTTGTTTGTTTGTTTAGGTCTTAAGTACACAAGGGTAAATGTTTTCAACTTGAGCGACAACCACACCCCTATGAAAATACTGGGAGTACTTCCGGGGGTTGAACTCCAAACGGTATATAATTTTGTCAAAATTGTGCTGCAGTATATGTAGGCCTACCGGTTGGCAAGCAGCGTCGGATCCGAAGCTGCACTAGTATTAGGAAGCTAGGTCATCTGACACCACGAGGTACTTTCATAGAAAGGTGTAGGGGAGTGCCGTCCAAACGGGTCCAAACGGGTCACTCCTAAATGCTTTGATATCAAGTATTGTATTCAGCTTTGGTCGGTGTTCTCTTCATATGGTCAACACCTACATTTTTATGAAAGGTCCATACTGTAAAGTCTATATTCGCATTTGTGTCGGATCCATCGGTAGTGCCCCGATAGTAGATGTGATTGTTAAAAAGACTAATTTTGAAACGTTGTAAATATTCGACAGTCTGAGAAGTCACTGTTGATACAGTGGGGATTTAGAGCTGAACCTTCGCCCATTGACCTTTTCAACCAAAAGACTATAAGGCATTACTGTGTCTGATTCGAACACTTACCCTTAAAATGTGTTACAACTAAATTAGTTTTCCCCTCTGCCCATTCTCGGGAAACCTCCAGACTTCCGCTCTTCCCACTAAAATTCGCCGACTGACATTCCAAACTTCAAATGATAAACACTGCACTTTCTTTGAAAAATTGTAACCTGCCCTCTTCCTGCCTGCTGATAAAATGAGAAGCTGCTCATCTGTCTGACAAGACGTCTTTTATGCAGGTAATACTTCTGTTGTATACACCGAACGTTACTCTGTTTAATTAACGTGGTTGACTCATCTTAGATGAAGATCTGTGTAAGCTTCTCTACTGTCTTTCATTTTGATATTTATATGGTCAATCAATAGGAAGCTATGTCAATTTAAACATTTCCCGCACTGTTAAATTTTGCGAGTACAGTTTGGCAGCCAATCAAGTATAGAGAAATTACAATGTAGAGCAGTAGACGACGTCACTGAATATGCCTTGAAATTCCATATTGCCATCTGACAGTAAAAACTATCCACTGTTGATTGACCAATCAGAGTGCTCAATTCAGGGTGTTTTATTTACACGTAAAGCCCTGGTCATCAAATTCCAGAAACGAATGACAGCGCCGTAGTAAAGTACTGTCCAATCAAAAGTGAACATGTCATATTCTGTAGACATCTGGTACGTTTTAATATTCAAATTTGGTAATACAGCGGAAACCAGCTGCAACACAAAATCTGCTGTGCCTAGGGCATTTATATAATGTGCCCTAGGGCATTTATAGGATGTTCCATTACATTGGAAGGCTATTTCACAAATAAAAGTTTATAATTCATATCCTAAACATGTTACATTGACAAAGGGGACGGTTGACGTAAATACATTGAAAACGAAAATATATCAGTTAGGGGCGATAGTTTTTAAGTCGGATAAAACCCTCATACTCGGGCTCTTCTGGTATATAAAGTCCAACCCTACGATAAAATGTCTCGGCCTGCGGCCTCGACATTTTATCGTTGGGTTGGACTTTATATACCAGAAGAGCCCTCGTACTCGGGCTTATCCTATACATAAAACCTTTGTACAAACGTGTTCTTCATTACACGCCTCGTATATCGAACGTCGCACGCTCCGTATGGGATTCAATGGGTAACTTGTTGATGACGTCGCGGGCCGCATAGTTATCAGTTTACTGGAAGTGAACCGGAACGATTTTCAACTTGATAAATTTTGGATTGAAAAATGATAAAGTTACATGTTTCACACACGAATGGGTGTTTTTTTTTTGCAAAATTATCCGCAAAATATTCTACAAACCATATAACAGTGATTTAAATATATCAATGCGCCGTTTGATGATGATAATCCTTCCATTTTTTTCAAAAGAGAGGCATGTAATAAAAACAAGGCCCAAACATCGGACTATGTACCCTCGAGGCAGGAGACCATTTGGCCTCCTTACGTCGGGCAAATGGTCACCTGCACCTCGGGCACACAGTCCATCATTGGGCTATAATACATAATATATTGTATGCATGACACAGGTGATATATTTTAGAAAGTTTGATAACTTATTTTCACTCAGTGAAATCATTCTGTGAATTTAATTCTATTGCAAGTTTATTGTCAGAGAGTCGAATTCTTTGGGCAAATAAATTTTCCCCTTTGGAGTACATAAAATGATGCACCAATCGGAAACAGCTTTATGGAATTACTCATTAACATCAGCTTTTATAATCAGTAACATATATACAAGCTTTGAGTCTGCAACAGACGAAGGCGGACTGTGACAAACACTGGTTGTTCAACAAATAGGTGAGTAATGATTTGAAGTCCATTACTGAAATGGAAATAATTCTAAACAACCTTGTTGCTTGGATATGAAACGGGGAAACGTCGATAGACGTAAATCAAAACCTGTAGGTGGGTGCAGTGAGCATATAATATTTCCTCATAACGATGGTGAAACTTTCAGTGTTAAATCAGACACATTTAAACCCTAATATTCTTTCATAACCTTTACTGAAGGTTTCCCTTTCCAGCCTTAGAACTAGTATTACTAAGAGCTATATCATTTCATCCAATGTAACGTTGAGTTTAACTGTCAATAGAGGGAACAAAATTCCTAACAACCAGTGACTGTTATGCGAATTATAAATAAGACGACAAAGTCCAAGTTGTGTAAACCCTCTTTCAGTGTTAAGAAAAAGTTGATTTGTGACCATTTGTTTTCACAAAATAAAATTTACCACGCGCTAAATCAGGTTTCTTTGACAGGGGAGGTATGTAAACTGCGGCGTTTCAGTAAACAACAATAAAACTTGTTAAGGTGCATGGCGCGGAACGTAACACAGAGTATTTTGATCAAAATAAGTTCAAAGATGGATTCAATTTTCATTAAATTGTAAATCTAAGATTAAAATGTTGGCTTCTTATTTCTCCAGTTTTCAACACTCCAAAAATTAGCTGCGCACTAACTGGGTGAAATTTTGAGAAATTTCCATATCATGTTATTAACACAACGACAATTTTGCCCGGCAATAAAGTTCTTGCGTTTGTAAGAGTCATTTCACCTTCGCGTACCATGATTTTGAATCACTTTTTGAATGTCAATCTGTCAATCTCTGCCAATGCAAAACAGCATTGTCGTTTTTTTCTTCATAAAGTCTACTTTCAAATTTTATGTTAAATTTCATAAACTAACATCTGACTGAAAATTATTTTATCATTAATACTAAAATTGAGGTTTTCTACCCCAAATATGTACCCTATTCATCCTTCGAGTAAACTTTCGCTACCATATATACTAAACTGTAGGTTTTCTGCTTTTCGAAGGTATGTAGTATTGGGAAGGGGTTCATGTCATATTTGATGAAAAATATTCCTTTGAAAAAGGTTAGTAAGGTGTAGACTGAAAGATCCGTCGCTCTAGGACACTCTCTACGCTCCCCTCCGGTCAGGAATGTTACAGACCGCGTCCAGTCCGGGGGGGTGGGGTGGGGGTGGGGAGGGGGTGGGTAGAGAGCGCCCTCGAGCGACGGATCTTTTAGTCTAGGTGAAGTGCAACGCCACTTAAAAATTATCACTCGTTGAAAATAGTGCGCCATCCAAAATGAAAATTGCAAAATGAAGACGTTTGAGTAAAATATTTTTTTAGATAGCATTTAAGGTTGCACTTTTACAAATATAAAAAAGGTGATAGCATGTCCTTAGAAAAAATTAATCTAAAAGGGAGGGTGACGTTCGCAAGTTATCAACTGGTACCTTATACTATCTTATTGTCGCCGACTGGCATCCTCTAATATTCGGTAAGACAGGAACAAATGCTGACTGTCTGCTACTGATGGCAATCAGTAATATTTCTTGCAAGAATGATTTGGACGTCACAAAATACACAATAATCATATCTGACCGCGGTTGTGTGACATGTTACTCATATTTCTTCGCTTTCGACAGCACCGTAATTTGTCCTTATTTCCTTCACTTTCTTCTAATCACTTTTATAGAAGTGGAAGAACAATGCCAGGGTTCAAGACCATACCAACGCTGCTTCTGTTGGCAATTGTGTTATTCCGAGCTATATATGGATGTCCGTCGCCGTGCTCATGCTACGGCACGACAGTGGATTGCTGGAGGAAATATTTGACCGAAGTCCCGTCTAATGTACCATCTAATACAACTACCTTAAGACTCCATGTTAACCAGATAACGCGAGTGGATGGTCGTTCCTTTGTAGGACTGTCCAGTTTATTGGATTTATATCTGAACAGTAATGACATCAATTATCTCTCTTCCGATGCCTTCGTCGGTCTCCAAACCCTGCAGAACCTATACTTGCATCATAATTCAATTACCACATTGCCCGAGTTGATCTTTGAGGGTTTAGAAGAACTTCAGACTCTCCGCTTGAACTTCAACAAAATTACGTCATTACCCGATACAATATTTCAAGATCTGAATAAACTTGAGACTCTCGAGGTACATAACAATAAAATAGACGAAATAAGCGAAAATCTGTTTGCCAATACAACAGCTTTACGAAGATTAACCTTTGGAGGAAACCAGGTATCACAGTTACCGGATCATGTATTTAGTCACTTGAAATACCTTGAAACACTCTCACTAACTGGAAATAATCTAATATGTCTACCGAAAAATATATTCTCCGGATTGGATTCCCTTACCAGCTTATATCTACGGGATAACAAACTACAGTTTCTACAAGAAACTATATTCAGTGGCCTCAGTAGGTTACGTACCTTGTACATAGGCGGTAACGTACTTACGTTTTTACCGGAAAAATACTTTTCGGACTTACTGAATTGACTATCTTAGGTATGCAGTCAAACGCAATTAAATCACTTCCAGAGAAACTGTTCAATGAGTCAATCAAATTAAGTTCATTATCCATATATAGCAATGACCTAACTACGCTATCTGGCAACATTTTAGACATGTTGGACAATCTGTATGATCTGGAATTGCACGATAATCCCTGGTCATGTGATTGCCGTTTAAAAGACTTCAGGATCTGGCTTGATGAAAACCTTGACAGGCTGCGCTATTGGCATGGAGACAGATGTGCGTCGCCGAATCATCATGCAGGAAAGGAGGTACTACAGATTCCACTGGACGAGTTCACCTGCTATCATATCCCAGTTTTTTATTCAACATTCGAAACAACAAACAGCAAAATAGGCGACAACGTTACGCTGGGGTGTGATGTTGTCGGGGTGCCGGAACCTGACAAACACTGGGTAACGCCACAGGCGTACGGAATGTTTCCTAGATCGTCGTCGGATGGGAAGTGACGGACACTGCATGCACGTGAGGCCGAAGGCCGAACCTCGGTACTGTATAACAATAAACAGTACCGAGGTTCGGCCTTCGGCCTCACGGTGCATGCAGTGTCCGTCACTTCCACTCCGACGACGATCTAGGAAACATTCCGTACGCCTGTTAAACATTGGGTAACGCCAGCTGGAAAAGTCATACAATATAACATGTCGTACACTTGTTCTGGCGAAAAGATTATTCAACAGGATGACGGTAGCCTATTTATCACATCAGTCGAAATGAGTGACGAAGGGACTTATTATTGCGTTGCAATTAATCTAGAAGGGAGGTCATCAGCAGGAAGGAAACTGATTGTTCATTACGCAGATCAAAGTTCAACTTCACCTCCAAAGACACTGCCAGGAACTACTACTATATTGGTGACTAGAAATAACTATGGAAAGCCGTTGGGGACCCCTCGGCGAAAACTCTTTCCCCATTGAAAATGCATAGGTTGAAAACAAAAAAGTTTTCCGTCGAAATATACAAAAAAATACCACCCGGCTACAACATAACTTTTAGCGGCGCCGTCAACTTCAAATGCGACAACAACAACTCAAACCACATAATGTTGCGACCACAAAATATCAGTCAGCGACAACATTGCTAACACTATGTATCTAGACCTTGGATGAACACTGGCCGCAGCGGTAACAATCTATGAGGCACTTAGTGAGATGTCAAATGATAACGTTGGCGGCGAATGCCTAACTGCGATTGCGGAAAAAACAGAAGCTCGTGCGGACGCGAAATCTCTTGCTGCTCATAATCAACATACAGACACAGAAACTCTATGATAACGATTCCGCACTGAACTGCCATCGCGAAATCTTATCGTCTTTTGAGGCCGCAAAATCTCTACTTGCTCAGTACCAAACGTAGACGCTGTTAATATGAAACCTATTGAAACCGGTACGGAAAATTCATATACTCGCTTTGCGGTGTGACAAAACTTTTACAGCGTACAAACGTTGCGGAAAAAACTACAGGTTGAAGCTACGACAAACTCTACTCTGGTTGCACATACACAGTCTGTTGCAAACACGGGTGATGCGGAAAAATATCATATGCAATGAGCATTGTTATGGTGCGGAACAACAATTACTGAGTATACCTGCGGTGCGACAAACTAGCTCGTTCTGGTGCGACAAAACAGTTAGCTTGCCAGCGATTGTTGTGCGGAAAAAAAGTAGTATGCAAATGAGGACAGTTCTGGTGCGGAAAAAAAGTAGTATGCAAATGAGGAGTCAGTTCTGGTGCGGAAAAAAAAGGATATGCAAATTGGGAGTACGTTCGGTGCGACGACAAACTAAGTTAGTACGTTCTTCTTTTATAAATAGTAGTGTAGGACCTAACCCGGCCTTTTCTACGGTCACAGTTGCTTGCAGTTGCTATAGATTTTGTGCAAGAAAAGATAGACTGGCCACCGCCGCTTGGCTTTTCAGTTACCTTTTCCCCTTGAATGTACTATTGTTTTTATATTTATATGCCCACAGATTTGGAGCATTTGAGCCCATTAAAAAGAGTATTTATATTACTTTACACTGAACACGTACTTCATGCACTTGTGTCCTCTGTTACGGTGTATGCTATGTTAAGTGTGACCGAGGAGAGTCACTACACTGATGGAAGTGGTCAAGTTTGTCAAACTCAAATAATTTTATGAAGCCTCTGCAGTTTAGCATCAAACAGCTAGGGCAGGGTGACATGACAGATTTTTTCAGCAGCACACCGACGCCCACTGACATTCGTGAATGATTATAATCTGTGAACACTGTCTGACAATTATGTAATATAGGGATCACTTGAACCATGGAGGTAGCTACCTCCATGCTTGAACGCATATCCACTATTACAAATGTATATGTGAAAAACACATATATATGAGTGATTACATGAAATGTTTTTGGTTATACGAAACATAAGGTACTGTGAACTATACTCAAGGTAAAACAATTTCCAGAGCAGGCATAAATTTGAAGAAAAGCCCCAATTCAATTATTTGGGCTATTCTCAGTGATTTATGGTTGACTCCTCGAACTTTGACTATGTAACATGCGAATTGGAGAAGGGACCATGATATCGCGGCCCTTGCTGTTCAAAGGTCAAACTTTGGTGGCGCAAACTTTCTGAATGGATTACGCAATATATTGATCTTAAGGTAGTATGCACTTCGAAAGTAATAGACTGAAACTTTCGCTCAAACTTCCTCAATGAATCTTTCCACCATACTCTTTCAAAATCAAGAATAAAAATCGGGGGTTCCAGTGCTAATTTTGGTAGCAGAGAAACCAATTACCCAAAAGTTACCGATATTCGAAATTCAAAATGGCCGCCATCCCTGTGTTAACTCTATGGAATAAAAAATATTTTCAATTTTCAAAAAACTAAGCCTGTGAAAAGTTTTTTCTTACTCCAAAAGCCTTAAAATGAGCACACAGTCCATGTAGCCGAAAATGAGATGCAAATGATATGCGGTTAAGGTCTCCTCAACTAACTTTCAGCTGGGTTTCACTTTCTACTATTTTTATAGTATTTTTTACAAAGGCACAGACTTATTCTACCCGCAACTTAAAAGTGACGGTGATTTTGTAGCTCATTCTTTACTATTTTTAATAGTTTTTGGTAGCCGGTAACACACACTTCGTGTTCGTGTCGGCTACATGGACGATCTGCCTTAAAATGAGCCCCCCACAAGTTGTAGTTCAGAAAAGAATTGTGAGTCTCACTCGCTGTCCTCGAGACGCATTTTACCTTAATAGATTTGAAATTGCTTGGTTCATCCACATTGAACTTAACCCACTCTCTATAAAACTATCTTTAACATTACCTCTCGTTAATAACTGCTGTGGAATAAGTAAGATGACAGAGTTTCTAATTCCGTTGAATTAATTGCCCAAATAATTTGGCACACAGTCCATGTAGCCGACAATGAGATGCAAATGATATACGGTTAAGGTCTCCTCAACTAACTTTCAGCTGGTTCTTCACTTTCTACTATTTTTATAGTATTTTTTACAAAGGCACAGACTTATTCTACCTGCAACTTAAAACTGATAGTGATTTTGTAGCTCATTCTTTACTATTTTCATAGTTTTTGGTAGCCGGTACAGACACTTCGTGTTCGTGTCGGCTACATGGACGATCTGCCTTAATTTTGCAGAACATTAGTTCCATCTCTAAAGTTGACCTTTGAACGGCAAGTGCGATTACGGTATCAAAGTCCCTTCTCCAATTCGCGTGACGCACACTTGTTTACGGGGCCAACTAACCACTGAGAATAGCCCAAATGATTGAATTCGGACTTTTCTTCAAATTTGGGCCGTGCTCTGGAAATTGTTATACCTTGGATATCGTTCACAGTATCTACAATTTCATATTACCCAAAACCATCCATGTAATCACTCAGAATCCGTGATTTTTTTCATATACATATTTGTATTAATACTGTACATGCGTTCAAGTGATCCTTATATTACAGTGATTCTCCTCATTCACGAATGTCAGTGGGCGTCATGTCACCCTGTACTAGATGTTTGAAGTTATTAGCAGAGGCTTCATAAAATTATTTCAGTTTGACAACTTGACCACTTACATCAGTTTAGGGACTCTCCTCGGTCATACTTGACATAACATACACCGTAACAGAGGACACAAGTGCGTGGAGTACGTGTTCAGTGTAAAGTAATATAAATACTCTTTTTACTGGGCTCAATGCTCCAAATTGTGGGCATATAAATATAAACATAGGGCCAAAGTCCCTGAAGCTACTATAGACATGGATACAAAATTAAGTATTTCCTGACTGTATGAAATTATCTCACTAAGGTCATCCTACGGACAAGTAAACTAAATATTAAAGCTGTCTGACCAGCGGTTTTGAAAGAACAAGCAACTCAACAGTTGACAGAGCTCTGTTGAGTTATGTAGAGAATAACCTTTTGTGACACATGTATTGATGAAGAAGGTGGATACCTTTGATTAACATTGTGAGTTCTGTTTAATAAGTTGAGACTGTACATACTCAGAGAAAGCACAATGAAGAGACAAAGGTTTGAAACTTAAGAAGTTCAAGGTCATCAAAAGCATTATAAGGAATCATGTTACACTTTCATTGCACTGTTTACACAGATTGCATAATTGCTATAAATAGCACATGAGGAATCTTTATACAGCCCAGCTTTACCATAAAAACCCTATCACTTTGACCACTCTTTTAATTGACCACTCTATATTTTTTCCTCAAAAAGTAATTTTATTTTATCCTTACCAAGTCAACCATAAATGGAAATTAGAACTTTCTCTATCTCTATCTCTATTGACTATTTTGAGCAATTTCTTTTAGATAACATACAGGGCACAATAAATGACGGTTCAGAATATGTCAAAGTTGGGATTCAGGAAAGTTGCCTTTACATGTTTAATCCTCCAAGATGGTAAGCATTTCACTATGAACTGTCAAAAAAAGTTGATATTTCTGATAATTCTACACTAAAATTATTTTGGCTTTGATGATTTCCTAATTAATTCAATTATTTAAAATCATATTAATTATTTTTTCTGGGTGAATTGATAGGGTTTATACAGTACAAGAATTACATACAATGTAAGTCAAATTTTGACCAAAAATGACAAAAAAATTCCTTAAAAATACAGATTTGCATATTTCATCACAATTCGAACAAATCTAAGTTGGGTTACCCCTAGGGACCTGTATACCAAATAACAAAGCTGTCTGACCAGCAGTTATGAAGAAGAAGATTTTTTACCAAAACACCTTTTTTGGCATTAATTTGCCTATTTTCAACAATATCAAAAAATTAAAAAAAACACTTTCTCAAAATCATATTTTCATCTACACAACAAATATCAAATCAGTAAGTACTGCGGTTCTCAAGATATTTGAGTGGACGGACGCCTCACAAACGGACATACATACATACATACATACATACATACATACATACATACATACAGACTGACGACGGACGCCGGACGGATACCCATCCCAATAGCTTCTATAGACTATAGTCTATAGTAGCTAAAAACAACAGTACATTCAAGGGGGGAAGGTAACTGAAAAGCCAAGCGACGGTGGCCAGTCTATCTTTTCTTGCACAAAATCGATAGCAACTCCACGCAACTGTGACCGTAGAAAAGGCCGGGTTAGGTCCTACACTACTATTTATAAAAGAAGAACGTACTAACTTAGTTTGTCGTCGCACCGAACGTACTCCCCATTTGCATATTCTTTTTTTTCCGCACCAGAACATACTCCTCATTTGCATCTTAGTTTTTTTCCGCACCAGAACTGACTCCTCATTTGCATACTACTTTTTTTCCGCCAACGATCGCTGGCAAGCTAACTGTTTTGTCGCACCAGAACAAACTAGTTTTTTCCGCACTGCACATACTCCTCATTTGCATATAGTTTTTTTCCCCACCAGAACTGACTCCTCATTTGCATACTACTTTTTTCCGCACAACGATCGCTGGCAAGCTTACTGTTTTGTCGCACCAGAACGAACTAGTTTGACGCACCGCAGGTATACTAAGTAATTGTTTTTCCGCACCATAACAATGCTCATTGCATATGATATTTTTCCGCATCATCCGTGTTTGCAACAGACTGTGTGCAACCAGAGTAGAGTTTGTCGTAGCTTCAACTTGTAGTTTTTTTCCGCAACGTCTGTACGTTGTAAGTTTTGTCACACCGCAATGCGAGTATATGAATTTTCCATACCGGTTCTATAGGTTTCATATTAACAGCGTCTACGTTTGGTAATGAGCGAGTAGAGATTTTGCGGCCTCAAAAGACGATAAGATTTCGCGATGGCAGTTCAGTGCGGAATCGTTATCATAGAGTTTCTGTGTCTGTATGTTGATTATGAGCAGCAAGAGATTCGCGTCCGCACGAGCTTCTGTTTTTTCCGCAATCGCAGTTAGGCATTCGCCGCCAACGTTATCATTTGACATCTCACTAAGTGCCTCATAGATTGTTACCGCTGCGGCCAGTGTTCATCCAAGGTCTAGATACATAGTGTTAGCAATGTTGTCGCTGACTGATATTTGTGGTCGCAACATTATGTGGTTTGAGTTGTTGTTGTCGCATTTGAAGTTGACGGCGCCGCTTAAAGTTATGTTGTAGCCGGGTGGTATTTTTTTGTATATTTCGACGGAAAACTTTTTGTTCTCAACCTATGCATTTTCAATGGGGAAAGAGTTTTCGCCGAGGGGTCCCCAACGGCTTTCCATAAATAACACTTCAGAATCGCCGACAGGTGGCGGAGAGACAGTGACGGCAATCAGCAGTATCAAATCACTTTCATCCATCACTTATACAAGTAACCCCACAACAGCAACGAGGCCAAATGATGATTCGTCTAAACCAACAACAGCAACAACGCCAAATGACGAGTCGTCTAGCCCCACAACAACAGCAACCACGCCAAATGACGAGTCGTTCACGTACGTGTTGAAAATGGCTGCGGTCGGATACTCACTTGGTATTCTTACTGCAGCTTTGTTGATTGCTACATTTATCGGAATCAGACACTTTCGGCGTAGGAAACGTGACAGGAAATCTGATGAAAACAGAAACCAAGCCGACAACAATTTTGTCGGAAGTTCAAACGATGGATGGCAATCAGACATCGCCAAGCACAAGTTCGACGATTGTACAAAAACAGCAACTGGGGCGGAAATAGATTTACCAGAACTGTCATCAGATTGCTACGCTGTACTGTCCACCAACATCCGTCAAAACAGATCAGAGTTCGAAATGTATGCAAATGCTGCCGCAACTGAATTCTCCGATAGTAACTACGCATCGCTTGAACCTCAAAACAAAGATGAAGGAACGTACGAGACATTGGGAGAAACCATGAACAGCGAAAAGAACTTTCAAAATAAATGGTATTTTTCGGATGCTTAAGCATATCAGGCTGCCTACTTCGGGTGCAATTCCTGAAGTTCAAGTTTGATTGCGCAGAACTGCACCGGTCTTGCTCCTATATTTTCTGTGTTTGCGCACTTCTTATGCCCGATAGAAACAGTTAAGCAATCAGAATCATTATATTTACCACACAAAAATAATCGTTTGAAGAACAAAATAATTATCGGAACCTTCCCAGCTTCTAAGCAGATCTTATTTCATGTTTCTTCATTTAAGCATAAATAGTAATACCATTACTGAGCTATTAAGTCATATCCCTGATATACAATGTATCCTTTTCCATAGTAGAGTAACATAGTTACGTTATATATATATATATATATATATATATATATATATATATATATATATATATATATATATATTAGCTTTAGTGTATTCTACAAGAAAACTTCCATACATAGTTTATTCCTATCTACTAGAAAGCAGTTGTGATTTGTAGATCTGTAAAGATAATTTTCTAATAGTATACACAAACTATTTAACTGGTTTTCAAAGTTTTAAAGTTCGAGAAATTAAGGTATTACAGGGAATACTTTACTATCTTGTACAACGGAATTTTATATAACATGTAGTGTGTGCATATGAATACTGTGTCGTTACTCATGCACAATTGCTTTGATAAATTTACTTGATTATACGACGTTGTAAATTTGTAATTTTAGTTTTAGAGTTCTGGAAATTCTGGAAATCATATTTTTAGTGTGCAGGGGAATAATTGGACTGTATATAACTCTGACAATTTTCAATCTGTTTTATTTTCCTATGGACAGATGGCGCAAATGCAGCGATCTGATAGGTCGAATTTCTTAATTATACGATGCTTGGTATTGTCAAAAAATAATCTTCTAGTTAACCATAGACAGTAGAGCGGGGAAAAGTTAACACACCTACAATCTACTGTTGAAGAAAATGATATCTCAAGGCATTGTAGGTATCTTTTTGCTATAAAATAATGAATAAAAATTGAAAAAGTACAAATAAAGGTTTTGTAGGAAGAATCATCAGAACCACAAATAGGAAATATTTTCCACTTTATTATCTGTAAAAAGTAATTGTTGGCTAACCAAGTCTTAAATACAGTTAATCTGTGATATTATCTACTAAAATGTTCGTACAATTCATTATGGATACAAGATGAATTATATATTTGGAATAACCTTACATATTATAGTCCAGACAAGGGACCATGTTCCCAAGGGTAAGTGACCATTTGCCCGACGTCAGGAGGACAAATGTCCGCCTCAGGGGTGGACCGTGGGAGTCTCTTGTTTGGGCTATGATGTTTTAAATAATGCTTATATGGTTTTTCTCTCAATACGTTTGGGTTTATTTGCAAATGACAATCATATGCTTTATTTTTATATTTGACGAAAATTCGTTAAAAATAGAACGAATTTCATCGTCGAATTGATAGATCTAGAGCACTGGCGCATTGATATATTGAAATTACTGTTATGCGGTTTATCGATTTTATGCAAACTTTTCTAAATACCGGATTTCCTATGTAAAACATATAATTTGAACATTGTTAAATCCCAAGATAGTCAAGTTGAAAATAATAATGGTTTTTTATTTTAATCGTGATCCTGTAGCTTCTGTGGCAAGTTATTTGTTATTATCATATATGACAAAAATGAAAGTAATGTGTGTTTCAGTATTTAAAGGGATACAGTCGTCGAAACTGGACTCAAAGGTCGTACGGGACCCATACGACCAATGTAAACACTGTATCCAAGGTACGATGGTGATTGATGAAAGTTAAAACATGTCTGTCATCATCTACATCGTATAATTTAAATGTTACAGCTATGATGATGAGGTGCACCAACATATCGTGCACGAAATACATCGTTTGTAATCAAGAGAAACTCGTACAAGCTCAGTTCCGATGACCGATTCCCTTTTTGACACAGAAAAAACGGTTTGTTCGCTTGCTATGAGTGACATTACTATCACGCCCCACCTTGTAGAGATTTCACCTCGAAGTGTCCCTCACCTGGTCACGGTCAATGGGTGTGAAGGATGGTTACCGTACGAGAAGGAGATAGAGGATAGCGTCACACTTTTTGTAATTAATTATTGTTTAAGATTTCAATGAGAACAATCGAAAACAGTATATGGTGTGATCTTGTTTAATAGTAACAAACCATTAAAGACTGGCAGGAAATTTACACGTGATGAACATTGTATAATGATGATAATTTTGTAGTTATGTAAGTCTAGAAACGTATATAACTTGGTAGTTGATGTACACTGATGTCAATGACCCCAAACTGAAAGATCCGTCGAGCGCCCTCGAGCGACGGATCTTCCAATGTACTGAGACCTGAGATGCTGACGTTACGTTTGCCATCTCGTAATAAAGATTTAAAGTTGTGCTACAATCAATATCTTGGTGTGCCAGCTTCAGTTACTAAAAGTATTACGATCCAGACTGGTACCTCAACTCGTATTCCCCTAACAACGAGCACGACATTACAATACGGATAGTTTTCAATCGGATTCGAACCCACAACATACGGCATCAGTCGCCTAGCTGAGAGGCCTGAGACAGAACCAGTCGGCTAAATCTCCACTCCCAAAAAAGAGTGGTTCAATAGCCGGCTAAGTTGTTACATTTTTCTGACTGAGACCCTTCAACACGTTGTAGAGTTCGTGAAGCACTCACGCACGCATGCTCACTATCATACATCGCACATACACACTTTATCGAAGCGAAGAAACGAATTTCATCGCTTTAACTGGGCGAACGATAACCTCGGGGACAATTCGGTCCACCAGCAGTGTTACCGACCCAGGATAGAAAATACGGATAGTTTTCAATCGGATTCGAACCCACAACATACGGCATCAGTCGCCTAGCTGAGAGGCCTGAGACAGAACCAGTCAAGTGTAGTTCGTGAATGACGATGCCAATGTACATGCATCACTTTTCAAATGCAACAACAAATCTCAGAAGCAATGATCTTAGAAATAAATACTTTCGGTGTTCCTATCAGCCTCGAAAGGCCAGCCTAAGGATTTTATTGATCTCCAAAAGTGTGATGTACTATATTTTCATAGAAAAAAATGAATTTGTCAAATTATTAAAATCTTAGGAGTGTCACATCCATATTTTTCGAGTAATTGATACACTACCGATGGATTCGATGCGGCTCTCCCATATACAGTTTTTCCTATCTTTTTAGTACATTCAACGGGGTCTACTTATTTGATTGCGAGAATCTGTAAAATGGTCAATTTCTATGAAATTGTTAGGCTATAGATTGTTTGCAGCGGCTTGGTAAGGATTCTGTTTTTATTTTTGACTACTTGAGTTTTGTTTGTTAACTTTATTTATTCATTCATTTATTTGTTTATTTGTTTTTGTCTGTTTGTTTGTTTGTTTGTTTGCTTATCATTGCTTCCCTGTTGTATCGCCGGTGATATTCATCTACAAAATTGTCCAAACACAGTGCGTTACTTTCCCAAGAGAATGTTAGTCGCGTCGAATCAGAAACAATCATGTGACACACAACAATGTATCGGAATTGGTTTCTATATATACAATTCTTTAAAGCTGAGTCGCAGCCTAGTCTCGGTTTACCCAGACTGCAGTGGGGCTCTACTTCCGCCCGCCCACACAGAAGTAGAGCCCCACTGCAGTCTGGGTAAACCGAGACTAAGTCGCAGCCCTCCAATACATCTTAGGGACGGACCATTATATCTTGGGAGGTGGGGGTGGTGACAGTCAGATTATGAATATCTTTTTTACAATTGTAAATTTTTGAATTTTTTTCCAAGTGAGTCATGATATGCTATTTTTTATAAGTAAACTGTAAGATTTATATTTTTTTGCGTTCTGATTTTTTTTTATATTTTGCAAACTAGTCTGAAGATTTTTTCCCCAATCATTTTACTCTGAATTTTGTTTTCTGTTTTTGACCACCCACTCCCGAGATCTAATAGTCTGTCCCTTACGAATTTCAATGCTCGTGCTGTATGACGGGGATAGCTTAACACGCGCACACGGCAAAGGAAATAAAAAAAGCTGGATTTGAGTTCAAACCTCACTCCTTATGCAGACGGACGTTCGGGAGTGCGAAATAAAAGGGAGTCATGTCTACGAGAGATTGGAAGTGCGAAATTACAGCATAAGACAGTAAGGGGCCCTCTGCTGTATATTACTGAAGAAAGAGATTGTAACTTCCTCGATCCTCCTCCCTCCCCATCCCGAACAGGTAAATTGCGGAAATAATTAGTCATTGGAATTCTACCATGGTGACATATTTTTGAACACTCTTTATGAATAGAGTGCGCATAAGGTACTCACCGCCAGAAAAAAATATGGGATTCCGATCGATGTAAAAGTTTTCGACATGTCAAGATTTCTTGAAACCCACTATGTTTGTTTGTTTGTTTTTCTCCTTTTGTTTTTCATTTTCTTGTTTTGTACTCTTGTTTTTCCTTTTGTTAATGAAAATTTGTAAGATATAAACTTGACTTTCATGTCAAAGAACTTACGATCGATGCAAGGGCAATCTCAAGTTGCTCAAGTTCCCTGTAACTTTTACCAAGCAAATATAGTTGTGTGTTCCACTTGTAGTCGGTTTAGAGCAGTTGTTGGCATCCAAAGTAACTCTCATTGGTACTCATACAGATTAAGGCATTATGGCAGCATTATGGCGGGAAACTTTAACCGTGTACGATGGATTCTTTCTGATTGAGATCTTGTATTTAAATGGCAGTATTGTCGGGACAGTCCTCGCTATAGAAATGTGACACATTCGAATTTCGGTCACAACGTCTGAATGAACACACTTTCTTCTCGTTTTGCACGGAGCCAAGTTGTGCTGAAAACGGTGGCACCATTTCACGTCTTTTGACATGAATCTGGAAGAGAAAACACTGAAAAAAGTTCCAAAGAGCTGGCTCACAAAAGGCTCCTGTAACTCTGCCATGCCTCGAAATAAATCCCACCTTAGTATCTAGCGCCATCTACGATGCTTCGTTGAAAGTCAATTTCGTTCGGTCACATACCTGCCGACAGTGTAAAAACAGTTTCTTTTTCTGTTTATTGCAGCGATATAGCTTTCTTTACAAATACCACCTGGATTGAAACCTCGGCTCTTCCTTTATTTTAGTATTTTATTGTATTTATTTTAGTACTCTTATATGCATTAGGTGTAATAATAGCATAGTTTTCAACCAAATGGTTGAAAAAACACGTCCATCTCCATTTCCCAGTTGAAAGGTCCAACTTCATTGTTGAAATCCAATGGTTTGGGCCAAACCATGATATATTATCAGAATCATTACGACCATTCCTTTCCATGCCTCTCTTAAAAAAGTATCAGTCCTTGCTATCGTCTACTTGTTTTTCAACACGTCAGTGTCAATGACAAAACAATTTGGTGTTACATAGACTTTTCAGACGGCCGACAGTTTGTTGGTCGGAATTTTCAGCTCATGCATACACAGATTGGTGCTCGAAAAGAATTTCTCTGATATTTACACAGGAAGGACATAATACGTTCTTCCAATTTCGTCATCATCAGCAAACTGCTGACGTCAATGGCCGTCACGTATTTTCAGGTGTGGGATGCGGCAAATTATTTTTTGATGTGCGCACTGAGATCACAGGCCATCAATGATCACCGAAATAAACTGGTCTGTTTTATGGGAATCTGACCATCATCGAGATAATTTCACATTTTCAAATATAATAGTTTCAATATAACATTGGACGCTGACACTCGATTCTGTTTTTGATACCTGTGCGCATTCACTACGTTTGAAACGTGCCCTACAAATGAATGGTTTGGTCCTCCATTGAAAGAGAGCGGCGCGGCCATCTTTTCTTCGATATAAATAGCTCACGTAGCTTGCTGTTCCTATCTTACGCTCACTGATCAGGAGGCCAAACGAAGGCATAGCTCAACGATTCCTGGTGCCGGTTTTTGTGATTACTGGTGCGATCGACGATATCTTTTCATATTTAATTGATCTGCCGAATCGAAGTCAAGAAGGGACACACTAACGGAGGACACAAGACATGAAAATATTGGTCTTGTTAGCAGTTTTCCTGCCAATTTTCGCGGAGGACTCAGAATTTCCGGGCAGTGACTATGTTTGGCAACATCACAATCACGAAGAGTTGAAAGCGATATTGGATGATACTGCGAAAAAATGCCCCGAGATCACTCGTGTGTACAGCCCAGGAAAGAGTGTACAGGGAAGAGAATTGTGGACTATCGAAATAAGCGATTTACCAGGAAAACATGAAATTGGTAGGCTAATGAATTTTACCTTGTACGCACGCCCACACACCTTGGTACCTTTACAAAACATGTATTAGAGTAGTCGCACTGATTTTTGTGTGTCACGTGAATGATATTGGTCTATCGATTAGCTGAGTACAGTTAGCTAATGATCGTGTTTACATGTGCTTTTGTTGATATTTAATCTATTGATTCCGAATGTTGTAGAACATAGCAAACCTGCTTCTATGTTACTCAGTATGCGACGGCTTGATCGGTGTGAAGTTTTCAATAATGCCATTTTGACTCTGTGCACTCAAGTTAATAATATGGCACGTAGTTGTCTATTGTTGACGTTCTCAGTTACTTAAAGGTGAGGAAATGCGATTTTCACTCTATTAAAACAGATAAAGCGATCGCATTACCTTCCTATGCGAGGGAAATACTGTGTTGACCTCAAAAAACTCAATTCCAAATAATGCTTACACACCCGGTTTCCGTTGTGGTTCATGTTGTTTCGACAATCACTGTTCCCCTGTCGGATTCGCAATCTTCCCTAGAACAAATTTGTTGAACCATTGTCCCTCTGGGACTGTGATTGAACTGTTTTCACAGAGAACTCGCTGGTATAAATTCGTTTAAAATTGAAACACCCGGCATGATAGATAATGACTAGTTTGTGACGTTCCTTGATTATGAGTTGATATGTGGAAGGTATGCGAATGTATATACTTCGAGCGTGAAGGCCGGGAAGCTGGAAAATAACCAGGAATGTAATTCCCAAGTAAGGGAAAAGGATAGCTGATGTACAACAGCTGCCAACTTCATTCTAACAGCTCCACTCCCGGCTATATGGCTTCCAGACAGGACATAATTGACACTGCTCTCATAAAATTATCGATAGTGGTGGCAGACAGCTCAATCTGACGATCATGGAAGACCGGATGTGTGTGCTGAGTGATATCAAATCTGATTTAAAAATCCCACTAACAGAGTTAAGATCCCTGTCCATGCAATGGTGGTAGACTCTTAAACCAAGTAATTCCGATGAACATCAATTGTCAGGATTTTGGTTATCCAAGATTGACCCTCTTAAAAGTTCTACCTACCTTCACTTAAACTTACTGTTTATTGAACTCATTTAAGGTCACCAGAAACTACTGTACTGATAGTTTACTGCTCCCAGGAGTGCATGTTTGCTAAACTAACCTTATCTTGTCCCTAAATGAACCCCTCTCTGTGTGTGCCCATTAGAGTTTCTGCAATAATCAATGAGGCGTGAAAGCATTTTATCCTGTTTACTTCACTGATAACCAAGGGCATTCCCACTACAACAAGCAACCAAGACTGAACAAACAGTTATATAAACGTCTCAGAGTTGACTCTACACAACTTCATTCTTAAAGTTCAGAGCACCTCAAGAATTGGCAATTCTTTTGTGTTTGTACTGAGATAAAGCTTTTTAATCGTTGCATCCTTGAGCCATAGTAGAGTGCTGTCGTGATTTGATTCAATGTGAAAGTACAATTGAGTCCCACCAGAGATTCAAGAAATCCTTCACCATGAAAATTTGGTAGCGTTTTCAAAGTAAAAATCACAACTTGAACTTGAAGGAAGGATATATTGTATTTAAAGATATCAAAGACCATTCACAGGAAACTGAGCTCAGCACTTGCCGGTAGTTTACAGTCATGGATTTAGACAGAGCTAAATCAAGTTACATTTAAATGCATTTTTTCCTGAGGCTAAAAGGTTTCCCGATTGTATCAATTTTCATGGTTTTCTTAGGTACAGCCTGTTAAAAGATTAAAGTCTATTAAGAAAGCATGCCGTGAAGTAAAAATACATCCCAGAACTTGTGTCGCTTGCTCTGTGGTGTAACATTCCAACCTTTGGATGATAAATATAAGCTGTTAACAGTATCATCTTACCAGCTAGCTCAGAAGCAACTTGTGCTTAAAAGAACATGTTTCTTTCTTGAACCGTGAAGTGGTTTGAAGGTTTAGGGCATCTTGAGTCGGGAGGTCATTTCAAGTAAGAATTTTTTCTGTATCAGTCATTCTGTAAGATTTGGAAATGTATGTGTTTAATAATTTGTAATGAACTTGTGAGACTTTGCAGTCTGTAAGAACTGCTGGGGAAGATATGATACGTCTGCCATATAATGGTACAGTATTATATGCAGGTTCTTATCTCAATGCTGTTGATCATCATGATCATGTACATTTAGTACGACAATTTTGAATCTTTGGCGACGGTGAAGAATACAGAAACTGAAAGATTTACATGCGTTTTTTAATTGTTGAGAGTGGAATGTTGATTTAAAATCATAACAATACTGTGGAGCCATGAAATATTAGAGGAATACGCTGTACAAGGCATTAATCTTATCAATTTATTATTATGGTGGCTAGACTTCTGCCAAGTTGCCATCAAGCAAAATAGTAAAAGTTCCCTAGCGACTGATGATAAATAATTTGCCAGCCTTCTGATACAAGAGAAATAAATCTCTCCTCGCCCACCAAGAAACTGAGTGAAAACGTTTTTCCACAATTAGCTTTTAATTTACTGTTTCTGAAGCACCTTGTAATTCTTTTAGACCAAGATTTGATGTGTAAAATACTAGACCATGATATGATTTTGACATTGCATGGGAGCCGTATGTTACTAGTCCGTGTAATTAGTAACTTGGTACTGGTACGTGTTAGGAGAGTTAATAGCAAAGAGCTTCTCTGAAAACATTTTTTAACTCACATCACCTTCTTTTGAAACTTATATTTGAAGAGCAAGGATTGATACCATCAGTGTACATGTATATGTATGAATACCATCTCAGCTGAATTACAGGGCTAATGGCTGTAACTTTTGATGATTTCTTTACTATTTTTGTTTTGCACATCAAGTTCTTGTTCTACTCCCCAAAGCATTTCGTAACACAAACTATTTAGCTTGTCAACACAGTGTCTGTATGAGTTAATCCTCTTTCTCCCAAGTGGTATTTATTTCAATCTATGGTTTGTCTGTGGAGCCTGGTAGAAAGGGGATTAAAAGCACTGTTATTGTTTACATTTGAATTCTAATCCGGACCAGAGTTCACTTGTCCAAAAACAGTAATGCAATTAGCACATGGGAGTTGACAAGCTGAATACTGTGTGTCTCAACATGCTTTGGGGAGTTGAACAAGAAACTGTAGTTGACAGTAAAAAAAAATAGTGAAAAACTCAAAAGTTACAGCTAGTGGCCCTTTAAAGTATCATTGACTCAAAAATATATTCTCTAGCTCAGGAAAATTGTACATATTACACATACTACCAGTAAGGGTCCGAGGCAAAGAAATTATCAAAATTCTGAAATTGAGTCGACGTGTTTGTTTGTGAAATCAGAGGACAAACTGGATACTATTTGAATGTGATACATGGATGTTGGTCAAATTCCGTCAGGTTTGTTTGGAGGAAAGTATTGTGAATGTCCTGCGGTATTTTTTAACAAGAATTATTAAAGTTAAACTTGACTCAGGTAATCCTTGAATGAATGAACAAGGTGGAGCGCACATGATATACCCCATCAGTCAGGTTTCAGACCTTTAAAATGTGAGATTTTAAAATGTGAGATGTTCTACACGAAAGCAAGGAGAAAGCCAGGGTTGTAAATTTTACTGACATCATTATTTCACCATTTTATCTTCAGTTTTAATCAGATACAGGCATTCACATGCACAGAAAACAGAATATTGTACAATGGACTTTAATTTGCAAAGGCATTGTGTGATCATGAGAGATTGCAGCCATATTGCAATCAAATTAATTAATTAATGATAACAATGAAGATGTAATTAATTATTTTCAAATTATTACGTGCTCAATTCCTCCCATGTAGACTTGTCCTGGTATGGGTGTACTTAAACTGGTAGGTCAGTGTTTAATATTAGACAGTTGCTAATAATAAGTGAAATATGACTTAATAACTGGAATTCGAAAAGGCGCAGGTACTATCACTAGGTTTTTTACAACCCATTTATCCTCAGTGTGGGAATACTTGATGTATAAACCAGATTGGTGAATGTACAAATGATTTCTGTGTCTGTTGAACAATAATTTCTGAGTGACAGTGTATTTCAGATTCCTATGAGTGATAGACAATAGTGTGGTTCAACATAGTACCTTGTGAATGCTAATATTTCTTGTGCTTTCCAATGGAAAATGAATTTAGAACTGCAAATGATCGCAAGACAAGAACTTATTGCTATGAGCCTGACATACAGCTCCCAAACTAGTGTAACATATGTTGATTGAACAGTTGTAAGCAGTTTTTTCCTTTATTGCAAGTTTTCACTTGAAATCATAACAGCCTGTGCATTTCCCCCAGGCATTGTGTAAGGGTCACATTGAACAATGTAAATTCATAAATTTCTGACATCGATTTTTATAAAGCATATAAAGTTGAGCAGGGGACATTTAATTCCATCTGTGTCAAATGAGCTAGTGTTTCAATATTAATACAAAGAGACTGTACTGAATAAATGATGAAAAAATAACTTTGACACGTCTCCATTCGAAATAGAAACTACATCATAAGTAAAACTCGTACAGTAAGATGGATTAGTAAGTCGATTTGTAAGTTTAACACAAATGCTACAGTCGTAGCACCCTATCATTTACCCAGGGTGCATACCAGCTGGCTGTACAGCTGCTACAATGGTAGATTAATCCTCTTTCTACCAGGCTACATAGACAAACCACAGAAAGTAATACAACTTGGGGATTAATTCTATTTCTTGCACAAACAAACACGAGGATTGCTATCCTGGGGTTTGGAAACACTTTAGTCAAGGAAAATCAGGGTATCCAATGAAAATCTTTTGATGAATGAGCTGTCCAGTCTAGTGACAAGTTTATTTTTGTTCATGATTTGAATGAAAGTCATGTTAGCAGAAGGAATAACCAGTGATCCAGAGATTAAACTGCAACCGTATGCATCATAGTAAATGAAAGCCATGACTCTGATATAGATAAAATAATATTGATCCCTTGCAGGAAATAAAAAATGTTAATCAAATATGTTTACACCAATACAGGTGGCTTTGACCCATTTCAGGTCAAGTCATTTGAAATCAGAAGGTACATGTACTCGGAGGGTACTCAGAAATGACCTATGACACACCATTCTTGCACACTGCTACACAGGTATCTATCAAGTCAGTAGAAAACAGAGTCATGCAGAGTTTTATTGAATTTAGTGAGACAGTTTACAGCATAGATGCAATATATGGTAATTGTAGTGGTGATTTTGACTGCAGTTCTACCATTATAGTCAGCCCTCTAGGCAATTAGTTGATTGATTTACATCTCAGATCTGTACCACTTTACTTCCAACAGTTTTGACCCTCACCTTATTATGGGATGTTTCCCAATCAGTAATTTGGTATTGATGTTAAAAATATGCTGTGTCCTTCCTTAAAAATGCCAGTTAATCCACCTACATGTATAATTTTCAAGGAAGATATATATTACTCAGCAGCCATATGCCACGTTGAGGTCCACAATACTGTCACATGATCAAGTACAGTAAAGGGACTGCTATCATTAAATCTCAAAGGTCGCTAATTAAGATAGCAGCCAAGTTTGTATCGTCATCAGTAACATTGTGGATTGACTGATGACAGAATTGGTTCAGAAGTTTATCACAAAAGCAGCAGAAGAGTGATGTCATTATTAAATTCTCATCATCACTGAAGACTGGTCATTGATTTTGCCGAATAGGAAGGCTCAACGATATTTAGCAAAATTTTGTAAAAATTCCAAAATTGATGGTAGTCTGAAAAAATTATATGAACAGTGTGTGTACATGATGAAAATAGATACAGTTGTATAATTACATACTTTAATTATGATCTTTTTCTGTAAATATTAAGTCATGGAAACACCAATCACCTTTTCATAGTGTTGTTCTCTGTGTGTGGCTAGTTCGGTACAAAATTCAGTCTTACCGATATATTCTGTACACACACGTACATTTGTACTGGTATATACATGCAGCATATGCATTAATTAATTAAGTGTGTAAATTATACAGTACCTTTTTTTATATTGCTTAGATATAAAAGATACATTACCTTTTTTAATCGCTTGGATATAAAAGTTTAATTCATCGCACATCTATCATACAAGATGTTGAAGGCTACTTTAAAACTACGTCATTAACCCGTCAACGACCAGTATCAGAATAATAGAATGAATAAAATTACCACACCTGTTTCTGCTTACATCTATCATATTAACAGCGCAGAGACAGATTGAGTGCTGTTGCAAATTTACTGCTTGTGAAATAATGACATGCTGGTCACCATGCTGCGATGATCTCTGACTAAAGTCTGACATATATTTCTGATGTGAGGGATTATGGACAGACTTTACTATGGCAGTAGGTCAGATGTAGTGAAGCAACTATCAGCCAATATGACCAGCAAAGAAGCATACATGAAGGTGGAAACATTTCTGTCTCTACATTTGATTTTCATCAGATCATTAAAAGTAAAATTAGATGAATGAATGAAGACAGACATTGCTAGTACTTGTACATTTATATTTTTGGGTTTCATCATGTTGGCAGATATTCTAGCATATGTTGGAACTAATTTTCAGTCCACCTGAACTCCTGCATAATGTAAAGAGAAAATGAAATTAGAATCCCTGCAGGTGACAAAATTATAAATTATAAGCCATCAAACATTAATACTTGATAATCATTATTCGTTCTTGGTTGGTAGAATTAATAGATGTTGTTATTATTATGTAAATATATGGAAGTTTTATCAAATGGAAGAAAACATCACTTCTAGTTTTTGTAGATGAAAATCTTCAATGACTATGGAATGGAAATTGATGCTGAAAATAATAATTCCGAGTATTTCTGTATTTATCATTTCTCAAATGAAAATGACAGGAATATAATTGAAAATATGCCCAGTACTTCTTTCTTAAATTCTAAAAGTAGTGGCACTTGAGGTTAATTTTATGTTCTGAAAATTATGTATTGGGTATCTTGAATTTATTTCCATTGTTTTGAATTCTTAATGTGTGACATTAGAACATTACAGGTCACCATGCTAAGTTTTTGATCATTAATTAATATCTCATGGATGTTATCGGTGTAACAAATAGATACCTGTAGAATTCAGTTCATGAAAGATTTTACTTTTCAGTAGAGGAAAAAACAATAAAAATTACTAGAATTTCGAAGCAACAAAATGGCAATATACATTTTGATTAGGAAGTGGAATATATGACTAACATTGCTGCGATGGATTTCTGTGTGGTAGTTTTATAATGATGAGACTATGATGTAAGCAGTTACCATGGTGATAAGAGCACCTTTTAAGCAGCTGTTCTATATATATTTATCAATCTCCTGAGACGCAAGGGAAAAAATCAATATCTTCCAGATGTTGTTTTGTAGTATTCTGTTGAATGGATCATCAGTTTTCTATATCTTCCTTCAAGATCAATTTTACTTGCAGGATTCACTCTGATGACAAATGGAAATTTCTTTAGAAAAAATCAACATTTGGGTGATTATGTTGTTACCATGGTGATCTCACGAAGAGTTGAGGTTTCAAGCTGACATCCGTTGGCGTAAGCAATAAAAAGAATAGAATTATGGGTCAGTGCTGTGAGAAATAATAACTCTTGAGGCAAAAATTTGATTTGTTAGTTTGATAAGCCATACAATTGCTCTTTTAATAATCAGTCTCTAAATAAAGAGTGGCTGAATTAACGTTGCCCATGGCTTTACCTGGTCCAATGTGTTTGTGTGGAGGAGAGAGATGGGTACACCCATAGGCTACATTACTGCAGCTGTACAAAGGGAAGCTCGAGGGTCATAAATAATATAACTAAGCTGAAAACTGGTCATAAATTGTATTCTATACATAATATCATCTCTGCTTATTAAATACACGTACCCGTACATGTCACCATGCTATACTTCACAACAAATCAGATGTTTGCGAAGAATTTTAAATATTAAGGGACTGCTCTCATAATCTAAAATGTTTGTCATATACTGACGGTACATATGGGGAAATTAATAATTTAATGCCTGTGATCTTACACTTTGGCACGTTGTGTTATTTAGTAATAACCTCAGCAATTTTATGAATCAATATTTGAATACTGAATAACCGCAGTTATGGATTTTCTCCTTTACGCTTTCATTACAAATAAAGAAACGCAAAATTGTCTGTGTAAATGTTAGCTGCTGCTGAAATTGTTCTTGGTTTAATTTTGCTCAATTTCACGCATATAGGGACGTCAATTTAGAGTGAGGGCTGACGGAAAAGGGTATCATGTGCCCTCGGCATTCAGCAAAATGGAAATCTACTGAGATGCCGTGATGTGCCTATGGCAAGTGCGGTACATGGTAAAAGCATGCTTGAAGTCCTTGTGCGATTGGCTATGACGCCAGTCTACACTAATAAAAACACACAAGAGACTGCTCATGCTCTCAGACATTAAAATATATAGTTCATCTACGTATGTTGGTTGTACATGTAAGTTGATTAGGCTACAGAAAAAAGATAAGGCTAGAAAAAAAGAGTATAGCACCTTTGATATTCTTAATATAACAACAGAGACAGCAAATGAAATATTTCATTAATTTTACAAATTGGTAAATTTACCGTTAAACCCCTATCTTCTTTAGTTCACTTGAAATGGAGTTTTCGGGGTTCCAAAAGCTTGAATTCAGGGGGTCATTATTATTGAGCTGATGTGCAGCCTCTCGGAAGACTTTAGCCAATTAGTTCGCTGAAACTCGTTAGTCTGATTGAATCATTTCAAAACAGCAAATCAGTTAGAGAATATACCTTGTTTCAGACTCCTTAAGTCACTGTAAATAATGCGACTATCCACCAATAAGATACAATGGTTACCTTCTGAGCCACATTGCCAGGCGCATCATTTACAGAAACTTTGTCATCCATTGTTGTGATAGAGCAAAATGTTTGTTATTGAAAAGTAACATGTGTGGCCTATGTAAACGCATCATAAGCAACAAAAATGAATCCTGTCATGGACACACATAAGAAGTACCATAATAATAAAATTCTTCATGCATGGACAAAAAACGATGATATAAATACAAATACCACATTACTAGAAAGAATATCAGAACTACCCCAGTCACTGTATTAATCACATCAATTTTATACACGTATATTGAACAGAGTGAATTATTCAATATCATGCTTCTGTCT
Organism: Ptychodera flava; assembly: GCF_041260155.1. NCBI lineage: Eukaryota > Metazoa > Hemichordata > Enteropneusta > Ptychoderidae > Ptychodera > Ptychodera flava. The sequence continues at coordinate 10,217,095 of NC_091949.1, read as the reverse complement.
AAAGAGAAAAAAAAATCGTATTTGATTAGCTTTTTGTACGTACAGTGTCAACAGTGTAGGCGTTTCTAGTGCTAGCATTTGTATGATGCAATGTTCATATTTTTATTATTGCAACAGGATAATTTTCGGTAAATGCCAATTATATTTACTGGCAGTAGTATGAATAATACAATGATTGAAATGCTAGTTCACATATGTATTTATTGGGAAAAGCAACTGAATTTAATGAATGCAAATATATGACATTTCAAAAATGTTGAAATGTTAATACGTACATTATTATGCTGTAAGCCATAACTCATTTGACATCATGGAAATTTTGAATGAGCGTCTTTTCAATTTCCATCTTATATTCATTTGTAATTTGGAAATATGTGTGGTTTTACTGACAGGTTTGTGCATTCTGAATTTCTCTGTTGTGTATGAGGGATATTTTGAAGTTGCCTTCAATTTTTTCTGTACAAATTTACTGCAAAATAATGTAAATTTTGTGATTTAAAAACATCTCTTAGCTTTAATGTGACCAGCAAGGATGATGATATGAATGGAGATTATCAAACATACAGTGTACTTGTACACATCTATAGTTTAAAATCCTTTGGTTTTTGAATGATTCATCCGACAATATCTGCATAACCTTTGCAACAAATTAAAAATATTATTTATTTTGTCAAAACAAAATATAGATGCTGTCTTTCCATTCATTGACAATGGAGAGGATTAAAGCTTGGTCTCCTAATTACTACAGCAGTGTTCAACTGTTCCATTTTTATGGCAAAATGTCGCAGCAGTATTTAATCCTGATTGCTCTGTAGTTGCCAATATATAAAGGTACACAACAGAGTACACAACCAGATTTCTCGATGTGATGATAAGAACTAAATCTTAATGCTTATTTTATTGGAATGTACAGGCAACACCAAAGGGAAGGATCGAATTAACGGATTACGTGTTACCCTTTTAAATTTTTGTCAGGTGTTCTGACTGATCTATGTAGTATGGCTGCCTGATTGTAATTGAATTTTAGCCGTAACATGTTAATACAGAACCAATTTACAATCAGAATAAAAGGTTCTTGAATTGATGTCTAGAGAGCTTTGTGAAAAAAAACAAGCTTTTCTTGTACAATACATGTATGTACATGTAAAGTTATTTGCCATTAAATAGCACATGTACATGTAACGTTTACTTTTGCCAGCAGAAAGTCCAACAAATTTAAACAAATTTGACTGTTTGTGCCCGTGTTAAAATCTGCAAATTATGGTCTAATTTGTTGACATTTAAGTTTTAGTCATTAATCAGTGACAACAATAAAGAGTACAAATTTTGCGAATCCTCTCAGCAGAATTTCTGAAAGTCATGTCCAAATTTTGTACAAACATAGTCCATGATCGCTCCTTGGTTTAGGGTATACACTACATTGTAACTGAGAGTTGACCTAGACTATAACAAATACAGTATTACAGCTTGACAGAACTGTTATTTCATCAGGAAATTGTCCTTTTATTGACATATTGACATTTAGTAATGTAGAGCTGAGAAATTTGTTTGACAATTACACATATATGCAGTTTTGTTGTATACAATAAAGTCTGTAGTCTGATTAACCTATTAACTGTTATTAACTGGGGGGGGGGGGGCACACACAAAGAATGCTGGGATTGAATTTTAGAAAATCGCCCCGCCCCCTGTGTCAATAACTACCGGTAGATACAAAAATTGCCAGTTTTTAGAGGGAACGCAAGTGGAAGGTGGGCAGTGCTGTTACCATTGCAATGATAATGATGGCATAATAAATACGTCCCTTGTTTAACACAATAGTCTTATCATGGTAAAAATTCCCAATTTTTGTCAAACATTTTTACACATTTCAGAAAATCTATACCTGCACTGCTGCAGGGTTTGACGTCGTGTACGTACGTGAACTGCTTGCATCAGAGGGAAACTGGGCATAGTTGTCATACGAACAATTACATGTAATTCTATTTATCATGAATCAATACAAATAACATTGCCAATCTTAACCCCTGGCGCGACACCAAGGGCTGAGCCCTATATAATATTAAATTTACTATATTCCTCAGGAAACAGGTCTTTTAGCAGTTTGTGGTAACTATAGTAAGGACAAAAAAATTCTACAAATTATCTCAGATTGTAAACTGTATTGTAAATAGGTACATTCTGTCTTGTCACTAGGTGAACCAGAATTCAAGTATATTGGTAATATGCATGGCAACGAGGTTGTTGGCCGTGAAATGCTGTTGGTACTCATACCATATCTGTGTGAGCAATGGCAGAAAGGAAATGAAGATATTGTTTCATTAATTGAAAATACCAGAATACATATCATGCCAACCATGAACCCAGATGGCTATGCTATTGGTAGAAAACAGGTAGGTCATGAGATTATATGTTGGTGTGTGTATTAGCAATGTGTGAGTGGTGTGTACAATGTACCGGTATGGTATTTGTTGTTAGAGAGGTAACTGTGGGGTGTTGTATGGTATTGTTAGAAATGACATGCAGTGTTTTCGTGAGAGCCGGTACCCTGGTAAATGTTACCGGGGTTCCCCAGTCATTTTACCTGAGGATTCCCCATGGTATATCAATGCAGTCAGATTTCGGGACAGCAGAAAATGTTACCAGGGTTCCCAAATCATTTACTGAACTTCCCGAACTTTAGCAAAAACACTGATGTATGATATGATGTGATGATGTGCAAAGTGGCCTTGCCCTAACTTGAAGATTGAATTGTGCAAGACTTAATTGTCTGTCCACACTGTGCACTTCAAGGTTTAACAATATAATCCGAGCTCAGATTAAAGTATAAATGAATCTGACATTAATAGTGATGATCTCTGTAATAATTGTCTGTACAATCCAATGATTTCCTGAGCATTGAATACTTGATTGAGTGTGCTAATGAACATGCATTGTTTGACTTTCAAATGACCTGATAATGAGTTAATATCAATTGTGAATATTCATATATGCCCTGAAACTTCATACTGATCTTTCATATAGTAAATTAATAAATGTGCAGCATGTTGGGGCACATGTACATGTAGGTAATGGCATCAACTATTTTACATCAGAATTGGAAATAACAAAACTACAGTATTTCCATTGAGTGATTTCCATTGTTGAAAATTATAGTCACCAACTTACTGCTGGCATAGAACAGATATTTTGAATGATTTCAGCATTCACATCCCACATCAGAGGAATTTCCCTTTTGTAGGCATACAAATTTCCCTGAATCGGTGTGTCTGTTGAGTGAGAAAAAATGTATTTTGGAAAATATATCCCCTTGGAATCATGTCAGATTGCTAAATCTTTTCATACACTAAGCCACAAGGAAATGAGAGTCAAAGGATGGTGGCTGTTATATTTCCTGTTTATAGATGGGATTGGAAAAGGTCAAATAATTTTATTGCATGTAACAGAACCATGAACTACCGGTATAATCCTTCTGTGTATGGATTCCTTCTTTGCCTGATTCCAATCCTGTAAAAGATAAAATATTTACTTCGACCCGGGACTCCAACCAGCTCACTCAATTTAAAAACAATTGTGTTTTGTTGCAGTTTGACAAGGAGGGCAGCAATGAATGGGTCACAGGTCGTGCTAATGCAAATGACGTTGACTTGAATAGGAATTTCCCAGACTTGGATCAGCTGATATTTAATTTCTCACGTCATCATGGACCAAATAACCACATCCACATGGCTCTCAGTCACATCGGTCATGAGGTGAGCATCATCCGGTGTCTTTTTATGTAGGGCGCTTTAAATAAAATTCTTTGTTTGCCGTCTTTGTGCTGGTATGTTTTCAGAGAAAATTAAGAAAACAAACACAACGTTAACACTATTACAAAAAAATATTATATTTCCGCAAGAAACCTAATAAAAAGAGAGCTTATGTTAATACACTAGTAGATTTTGTCTGTGTTTGTTTTTTTTTCCACTGGCTGGCTGGTAGGTTTTTAAAAATCCAAGGATGGCAAACAAAGAATTTTCTTTAAATTGCCTAGTCTTGTAAAAACAACATTTAGCTGATAAGATTAACTTTGTAAATTTGATATCAAAAAAATGATGTTTTGTGAACGAAAATTTTCTTTTATCCCTGCATGTTCTAAGTTTTAAATTGCAAATTTTCCCGACACTTTGCATATTAACCATGTGACTGATTTTGACCAATCAGTACATTTGGCAAGTAACAAAATGAATACAAGCGTACATGATGATGTCACAACTTAAAGGGCAAGTGCTTGTAACTGTTGATGTTTTTAGTCCCCACGGACACGGTCCGGGGGGACTTATAGGTTTGGTCATGTCCGTGCGTGTGTGCGTCCGTGCGTGTGTGCGTCCGTGCGTGCGTCCGTCCGTTCACGCAGATATCTCAGACATGCCCCGGTCAATTTCTTTCAAACTTTGCAAAAGGATAGTACCCTACCCCATACAGATGCACGTCGATTTGTTTCACAATGCGATCAAATTTGGCCGTGTTAGAGGACTTTTTAGTTTTCACCTCCATAGACTCCCATGTATAAGGCAGTCTCCATAGACTCCCATGTATAAGGCAGTCCATAGACTCCCATGTATAAGGCAGTCCATAGACTCCCATGTATAAGGCCAAGAAAAATAAAAATTTAGTTTCTCATCGTATTCATATTGCAAAAAGGATGCAGTGACACAGTTTTTAGTCCCCACTGATGAAGTCCAGGGGGCTTATAGATGGGGTCATGTCCATCCGTTCACGCAGATATCTCAGATATTTTGACAAAATGTCATGTGACCTTGGTGACCTTTGACCTCAAATATATATATATATATATATATATATATATATATATATATATATATATATATATATATATATATATATATATATATATATATATATATATATATATATATATATATATATGTCCATAACTCGGTAACCACAAGTGCTACACCCTTCATATATGGTATGATGGGACAGCTTATGACACCACATATTGTACCTCATTAATTATGCACATATCTAATTTTGAGCGAACCAATAGAGCTAGAGGTCTGATTTTTGGTATATAGGGATAACTTAGCAATACTATTTTTTTTTCAAAATGTCACGTGACCTCGGTGACCTTTGACCTCAAATATACATATTTGTCCATAACTCAGTTACCACCACAAGTGCTACTACCCTTCATGTATGGTATGATGGCACAGCTTATGACGCATCATATTATACCTCATTAATTATGCACATATCTAATTTTGAGCAAGCCAATAGAGCTAGAGGTCTGATTTTTGGTATATAGGGATAACTTAGCAATACAATTTTTTTGACAAAATGTCATGTGACCTCGGTGACCTTTGACCTCAAATATACATATTTGTCCATAACTCAGTAACCACAAGTGCTACACCCTTCATATATGGTATGATGGGACACCTTATGACGCCACATATTGTACCTCATTAATTATGTGCATGTCTAATTTTGAGCGAGTCAATAGAGCTATAGGTCTGATTTTTGGTATATAGGGATAACTTAGCAATACAATTATTTTGACAAAATGTCACGTGACCTCAATGACCTTTGACCTCAAATCTACATATTTGTCCATAACTCAGTAACCACAAGTTGTACACCCTTCATATATGGTATGATGGGAGACCTTATGATGCTTCATACTGTACAGGGCTCGAACTTAACTTTTTTACCTACTTGCCCTGTGGGCAAGTTTCCAGAAATTTTACTTGCCCGAGGAACAAACTCACTTGCCCGATTTTTTTGTCTGTTTACATTGTTTGGGCAGAGATCACGAAGACCAAGCAATTTCAAAATGTGGCTGACGGCATCATATCAATGCAGGTTCTGTTTTGTCTGTATTGATAATCGCGTTAATTGTTACGATCCATTAGTGTTGGTCTTCGTGATCTCTGCCCACTCGTCTACCAATATTCTAGTGTAGGATTGGGGTCATACAGTTGAAGGGGTGGCCCATCAATCGATATTCGCATCAGCAAATCTCTTTTCCATAAGTTTTGAAACTTCCGTTGTCGTTTCCTTTCATATATGTCGCACTTCTGCTTCTTCACTTAACTTTCCACTGAACTCGATGCTGCGACCGCGCTATAGCTTTATCACCGTCGATTTCTGAGTGGCTGGCCAGTTGAACGTGTACTGTATCCCCTGTCACAGATCGTGTTCCGGAATCTGTGACTTTGTCAGGCGTAGATTTCAAAAATTTACATGAAAACAGGGTGGTTTGCTTCGCTAAGACGTACAGTCTGCGTTGTCTCAGTCAGGTTACCGCGTGCAAAGTGGCTCTTGAAATTACTGACCAACACCCCCTTGGAGTCACTAGCGACAAGCAAGTGAGATTACACTTCCCGAGGGAGGAAAGACAACAGCTGAATATTACTCGCTGAATGTTGACGTCCAGCTTGTCGGTTGTGATACCCGCTTCAGTGACTTGAAACAGCGAACATTGTTTAACAAAATCTTGAGTTTTTTATTCCCAGAACATGTAAATTTTATCAAAGTCTATCACTTGCCCGACCGGGCAAGTGTAATTTATTTTTACCAGCCCGATGTCAGGTTTTACTTGCCCCGGGCAAGCGGGCAACCGTTAAGTTCGAGCCCTGCTGTACCTCATTAATTATGCGTATCTCTAATTCTGAGCAAACCCACAGAGCTGGATGTCTGTCATACATATGCACATAGATTTGTTCTGTGATACGATCCAATAAGGCCGCCATGTGGCCATTTTATGACGATTTTTTCATGTCCTGAACTACAGCACAGACATGTATCAAGCGAATATATTCAAAAGTATTTTTATCACAGACCTAATGAAGAGGACTCTATCCTCTCTGAGGACCTGTAATCAAAGTACCCATTAACAAGTGGGGACTGTGTCATCAACGATGACTTGTTATCAGTATTTTTGTTTTGTATGTCAATAACAAGTTCCAGTTCTACTTCCCAAAGCATATTGAAATACCAACTATTTAGTTTGCAACTGCAGTGTCAAAATGTGTTATGGACTGTTATTTGTTTACATTGTAATTCTATAATCCAGACCAGAATTCACTTGTCAACAAGAAGAATGCAGTCAATACCCACGTACAGGTTGGGCTTACAAGTTGAGTACTGTGTATCTCAACGTGCTTTGGGAAGTAGAACAAGAAACTGCAGTTAAAATTAAAAACGAAAATAGCGACTTTACATCAAAAGTTACAGCTTCTGGCCCTTACATGAAAGTGAACAAATACGATACTTAACCCTTTGAGTGTCAAAGACAATATTTGTTGCCTTTGTAAAATGTTATCACAGACAAATTTTTTTCAGTTCCAGACAATTTGTTTTCAGATTTCCCCAAAATTTTAATTTAAAAATGAAGTCAATGAAAAGTCATGTCCCTTTAGTCCAAAAAACAATTTCAAAAAAATTCATAAAAATTTGTAAACTGTTGCACTAAAATTTAGGTGGGAAAAAAATACAGCACTATCAAAGGGTTAAATAGCAAGTACAAACCTGCATTGTGTGTTCCATAAGGTTTTAGTGAACGTAACATTGTTAAAACGAATGTATAGTGTTGCTTTACTGTAGGAACATAAATCTTTTTAATAACTGTTAAAAAAGAATTACGTATTGAGTTCATGAGGTCAAATGTTGCCGTCTGATGTATAATTTATGAGCTTTCATGTAAATTGTGAACACATGGCATTGGAACATTGTATTATTGGACAAATATTATCTCTGGAAAAAACGATTTGGAAATGGAAAGGAGCAAACTAAAATTGTAAGTGAGATACTCATGAAGTACAGGTCAGGCCAAATCAGGCCAGCATTCAAAGTTATTACTTCTTGTAAGCTACAGAATTCTGCCTTGCGAAAATTTCCAGCTTTGCTTCGCTGCCCTACTGCTAACTTGCAGCAATGTAAAGGCTAGTTTGCAGCTGTGTCAGTGTTTGTGATGCAAATTTTTGACAGAGTGTTTTGTTGCTGTTATTGCAGCAGTCTCATCTTGTACCAGACATGCATAGGTTTTCGCAATACATGTATTGCAGCTCTTGACTGTATTGGTATGACATTCTTCTTGCTGCTGTTTTGCAGGGTACACAGCTAGTTGCGCAGAATTATACCTTTCATACTCAATCCACATTGGACATATGGAATGTCACTGGAATCCTATATATTAACCGTTGATTGAGCAAACATATCAAATATAAAATTTAACAAAAACATGGAGAAATTTACTGTGTACTGCTATCATGAAATCTTCATGCCTTCCATTTTATGAAAGATGCACCATTTTCTGCCTTGAACCAAAAACACCAGAGCAGTAATAATCAGAAAGATCTCGACAAAATCTCATTTTAAAAACACTCAAATTTGTAAAATGTTATTTTAGATTTGAATGTTGTCAAACAATACAGTTCATGGTAAGGCACAAGAAAACACTGTAAGGGGTGGAGACTTGACGGGCTTAAACCATAAATGTAGGCAACTTGAGAAGCAAAGGATGGAATGCTTTGGAGAAATATCATTGCCATGTAAAAGTAGATCAACTCTCAAAAGATAAAGACCTGCATTGACGCAATAGCTGAGCAAACTCCTCAGGATGAATGCTGAGTATAAAGCTTTCAGGAATACAATGTGGAAAGTAGGAAGATTGCAGACAGATTTTCTGGCAAATTGTTCTCCCTGGCTTTCAAAATAGAGGCACTTTTTGTTACATGGTACAAAAAGGTACAAAAAGAAATACACAAAGAGCTGCCAAAAGATTTAGCTGGCAAACTAAACCAAGACTCTCCAAATATAGGCATTCTTTTGTTGTACAAATGTACGTGTACGTGAAATACAAAGATTACCAAAAGATTAGCTGGCCAATTACACCCAAGCTTTCCAAAATACTGACATTCTTTGTTGTACCATTCGGTGCAATTATGCCGTGTGTTTTCAGGAGTTTTATGAGAGAAAATCATGTGCAAATGGTCAAAATTTTCAACTTGACGGGGGGAATTCCCTCTCTGTCTGTTCAGTCAAGTGAGGAAGCCATGGGAGGAAAAACTCTTGACTTTTCTCGTAGGTTGATGGAAGAAACACAGAGATTTAGCAGTGTTATGAATTGGTAGCATATGAGATCTGCAGTGACAGTTTCAATACAGATCTTTCACGTAATGTTGAGTTGAGTACAGGACTGTCTAAATGAATATTTAGGGCCAAGCCACGGCCAGCAATGTATTTTGTAACAATGTGTAGCTGTTATGTACAAAATAGATCCTGTTCATTGCTCTTTATGTACATAGATAGAACCTTGGCTGTAATATACATGTACAAGCAAAGAAGATGATCCATTGTATAAAAAGTGAATAACTGGAATACTCAATTGTTCAATGACAGGCTGGTTATGGTATACTTTTCTAATGTGGGAAATCCTTTCTGTATGCCTGGCCAGAATCTTATCATCTTGCAGAAATATTGCGTTAAACTTGGTCTACTGTACAATATCCATTGTAAAATTTACATGTATATGATTGTATCATTATGTGTATATCTTCTTTGAGTAAAATGGAATTATCAATTTCGTAGTTGGTATATAGTTGTTACAAGAATGAGGAACATGCAGTGATAGGCAACTCAAGGGTTTTCTATAATTTGGGGAAAAAATACAACTTAATGCCTTAATTAACAAATTCTGTATGATTTTCTTCATGCCACAAAATTGTAAATCAAATTTTCAAGTTCATAACGTCTGCAATCTGGTGCGCATTTTTTCCACAAAATGGTGCCTTAAATGCAGTGCAGACTACCATATCTGATCTGAACTTGCAATAGTGGCAATATGTTCTCCGGAACATATGACAGGATCTTACATTCATAAGTTAAAAATGCATCATACATATATTTTGATCAATTAATCCGGGCTGAGCAGATCCAAGAGCTTGAATTCACAATGTCCTGAAACATCTTCATTTTATAAGTCAGTGCCACACCAACCAATTGGCTGAGATTGGACACTATACTTTTGCCTGTTAATGGTGCACCGTCAATTTATTTACATGAAATTTGACTAGAGTTATAATGTACTTTTCATTTCATATCCTGTGATCTTCTCATTTCTCAGCTTGAACCAGAAACAATTGTTGTGATGAAATGGTTCATGCAGTATACGTTCGTACTATCGGCAAACATACACGGCGGCGATCTTGTTGCCAACTACCCCTACGATTCCAGCGTCGACGGAAAAGCTCACTACCAGAAATGTCCGGACGATGAAACGTTCCAGGAATTAGCACTGGCATATTCCACAGTGCACGGGGAAATGTCAGATCCGGATCGTCCGACATGTGATAACACTGAACAGGACAAGTTTGAAGATGGAATTACAAATGGAGCCGATTGGTATCCAGTCCCTGGTGGTAAGTGTGCATACCTGGATACTCAAACACAATGTTCAGGTAGGATGCGCCTCAAAAATGAAAGCCTTTTGCTCAAACTTTCCTCAAGGAATCTTTCAACCATTCATTTTCATAATCAACAATAAAAATCAGGGGTCACTGTGCAAATTTTGGTACAAGAGAAACAAATGACCCAAGATTACCGATATTTGAAATTCAAAATGGCTGCTACCCCTGTGTTAACTCAATCGAGCAAAATGAAATTGGGATTTTTGAATATATGAGATGGTGAAAATTTTTCTTACACTAAAGATTTAATATGAGCCCCCATAAGTGGTAGATCAGAAAAGAACTATAAAAGTTTGACAGTCCAAATATCTGTCCCCGAGGTGCATTCTACCTTAATCCATCAAAAAAGTGAATCTGATTTTGAATGCAACTACAGTCTGCCTTTGCATCTTTTCACACGCACAATTTGGGCCTGCGGTCACAATTTCTGTCAACTCTGAGCCCACTCCTTTAGATCTAACATAAACTAGGATGGCCCAGGGTTCCAGAGTCAACCCAGCATGGTATTAACATTTGGCCCTTTAAAACCCGGGCCACACACCTCAGAGGCAACCTGAACTCTGTAGTGTGAATGTAGTATTAGAGTAAATTATTTACTTTAAATGTCTATTTATTTGAAATCATAGGTCAACAGTCATGTGTCTCATAACAAACATTTGATGGTCTCCTCATCACAAACTTTCTAAGGTCTATTTCTGGACAGACTTTGCTTGTATGAAACACAACCTGCAGCATCTAGTTACATGTACTGCATCAAAGAGTGTTGATTTATGGAATTATTTTTCTTAGTGTTTTCCGTACTGTATTTGCAGACATTGATTTTAATTTCTGGTATTCACAGCGGTCACTGGACAAGTTTTGTCATTTACTGGTAATGTTCATCTGCTAGAAATATTTCCCACTTGAACAGCTGTTGTTTGTCAAAATATGGATACATGTATAATGTTTCTTGGAAAAGCACCATTTTGCCAGACTTTTCAGTCTGTTGCAGCCAATAATGGCGATCAATAAAAATATTCAATAGATATATATGTGTACACATAAATGTTTTGTGTTTCTACATCATGCCATTCCAAAAAGTGATGAGTGATTTTCGTTTTGAAAATAATGGCACCTAAATTGACCCATACAGGAATTTACAATGACTCGGTGCGGCCCTTTGCAATAATACTTGGTGAGACTTAGTTGAATGGCTTGAAATCACAGGTACAGGTTTTGACCAGTAAACAAATCTAAATGTGCACATGTTTCATCAGCGGTAAAGTAATGACCAGCTTCCATGCTCTTCCAGGGTATCACCACCCCCCCCTGACCTTGACTGACCTCATGCCACTTTGTTATCATTATATTAAACTAGTCTCACTCTGTTCTGTAGAGGCCAGGAAGCTAGTTTGTTTATTTGTCTGTCAAATAGAGCACTTTAATGTTTCTTTAGAAAAAGCCAAGATAGAGTGTATATGTCTTTGTGTGTCAATCACATGGAAACGCTAAATTTTCTACTTTAAAACCAAGTGCAGCTATATCTATCATTTTCTAATAACATTTTACTCTGAACTTATTGCTTGGCTGTTCCACAAACAGAGGTACACATGTAACTACGGCTTAAATAAAATTTAGCTGGATTTGCATTGCTAAATTGTTATGATGAAAAGTAAATAAAATCATTTTCATTTGCTGTAGTGAAGGCACGTTCTCTTCATCACACTGTGGTAGGGCCAGTATTGTTTGGAAAGCACATTAAGAAAGCTGCTGGTGGTGATATCATGTTACATGCTAAGCAGGCACTGAAGTACTTTAATCTGCAAAGTGTTTATTTTGTAATCAATGCAGAGAGTTTTTTGCTATCACATGTCAACTTGTGTTTATATAAATGTTGGCAGTCTAGACATTATACAGTATATGCATGCTGCTCTTAATATTTTATGTCAGTGGATAAAACTGGAAAGTCATGACATCACTCACTGCAGTTCACTGGCCTTAGATTCAGTCTATGTCTCGACATCAGTCAAGTTGTACTTCACAGTAGACTAGTTACAGTTTGATCATTTCAAATAAAAATAAAAAGCTTAGGGGCATATTAGCAAAAGTTTGTTTTAAGGTAGAAAGTAAAAGACTTTAACGTTTGCTCAAACTTTCCTATAAATGAAACTTTCAACCATTCTTTCAGTAAGTCAACAAAAAAAATCAAGGCTGTCTATGCAAAATTTGGTACCAGAGAAACAAAATATTCAACATTAACTGATGTCTGATATTCAAAATGGCCACCATCCCTGTGTTAACAGTTGGGAGAAAAATAAAATTTTTGATTTTCGAAAAACACAAGATTGGAAAATTTTCTTACTCCAAAAGTTTTAATATGAGCCCAAACAACTGGTAGATCAGAAAAAAATTATGAAAATTTCAGGGTCCAAATATGTGTCTCTAAGTTGCAGTCTACCTTAAGATTCAAATTGTTCTTTACACACTGGGAAACTTTCAACAAAAACAATCCTTGCAGTTATAATATCTTTATGTACCTTGAATGATTGTATCCAATAATGACTATACCACTAAACAGAGTGAAAGAGACTCCAAGATTTCAATGTACATGATTTATATTTGTATGTACCTCAGAAAATATGAAATTATACATGTACAAATGCATCAAGCACAAAAATGAAGCGTTATCTTATGCATAAACTGAACTAATCCCATAAATTATATGATTTGTTAAACATTTGTGTGGTCTATAGAGGGCGCTGAATCAACGCCATTGGGAGGAGTTTTTCATAAAAGTTTATTTGAATTGTATTAATCATCAACTTAATGTTTTTGAATTTGAATATAATACTGATGTCAATGCATCTATAAATGGATTTTAATGCATTGAATATTCTCGTCGGTGTGGCATTACACTATGTTGTAGACTGTTTTCAATATCAAATCATGGTACAGGTGTGGTCTATACGTGTGATCCATCTTGTCAAGCATTAGATGAGGCAATTATTGTTTTATTTAAATCAAGGGAATATCTCAAGGATGCCAAGATCATTGTATTGTACTGTGGGAAGTTCAACAGCATCTCAGTGATCATAGTGTGATGACCAATCATAGGTCAAGCTTCCAAGTACACAAATCACCAATCAAACAATGGTATTACAATCTGTTAACACTTGTTACTTGAATATATGTTATTTCATTTTGTGTTTTGTTGTTTGTGTGTTTTCTAGGAATGCAAGATTACAACTACCTCGCAACCAACTGTTTTGAAGTCACCCTGGAGATCGGATGTGAAAAGTTTCCCCCAGCTGACAAGCTGGAAGGTTTCTGGCAAGATAATAAACTATCATTGCTGAATTTTATGGCCATGGTAAGTTGTTATCTGGTAGATATTTAAAGAAGAATATGGCATTATCGTAGGAACTCTGTGTCAAGCTTGAATATGAATATACAGCTCTGAAAGGATACGACTACAATTTATGCTTCAAATTTCAAATGAAGTGACTGAAAGGGAAGATTTACAGTAATTGACTTAGTAAAGTTCGTTTTGTCACCCCAAACATATCTGGAGGCATATCCACATTGATTGAATATCCACACTGATTGAATATCCACACTGATTGAATATCCACACTGATTGATAAGACATGGAATCATAAGACTGAGATTTATGAACTTCAGGTAGTATGCGCCTCGAAAATGAAAGACTTGATTTGTTTCTCAAACTTTCCTAAAGGAATATGTCAACCATTCTCTTTCAAAATCAAGATTGAAAATCGGGGGTCACCGTGCAAATTTGGGTACTAGAGAAACAAATTACCCATGATTTACCGATATTTGAAATTCAAAATGGCCGCCATCCCTAGCAGCGTGTTACCTCTATGGGGGAAATTAAAATTTTCGATTTTTGGAAAGCTAAGACATTGAACATTTTATTGCACAGAGAGCTGTAAAATGAATCCCCACAAGTGGTAGTTAAGAAAGGAATTGTAAAAGTCTGAGAGTCCGAATATCTGTCCTCGAGGCTTTAAGTCTACCGTGAGTGATTTAATTAAGTTCTAAGACCAACCAAATGCAGAAGAATGTAGTATGTTTGTCATGCACACAAATCAGACAAAATCATCAGTGAAATTTAATGATTGTATCTCCTGCTGGTGAAAAAAAGATGGCTGTTCATTTTTAGCTACTATAGACTATAGTCTATAGAAGCTATTGGGATGGGTATCCGTCCGGCGTCCGTCGTCAGTCTGTATGTATGTATGTATGTATGTATGTCCGTTTGTGAGGCGTCCGTCCACTCAAATATCTTGAGAACCCCAGTACATACTGATTTGATATTTGTTGTGTAGATGAAAAATATGATTTTGAGAAACTATTTTTTTAATTTTTTGATTTTGTCGAAAATAGGCAAATTAATGCCAAAAAAGGTGTTTTTGGTAAAAAATCTTCTTCTTCATAACCGCTGGTCAAACAGCTTTGTTATTTGGTATACAGGTCCCTAGGGACAACCCAACTTAGATTTGTTCAAATTATGATGAAATATGCAAATCTGTATTTTTAAGGAATTTTTTTGTCATTTTTGATCAAAATTTGACTTACATTGTATGTAACTCTTGTACTGTATAAACCCTATCAATTCATCCAGAAAAAATAATTAATATGATTTTAAATAATTGAATTAATTAGGAAATCATCAAAGCCAAAATAATTTTAATGTAGAATTATCAGAAAGTTCAACTGTTTTGACAGTTCACAGTGAAATGCTTACCATCTTGGAGGATTAAAACATGTAAAGGCAACTTTCCTGAAACCCAACGTTGACATATTCTGAACCGTCAAATATTGTGCCCTTTATGTTATCTAAAAGAAATTGCTCATAATTGTTTGTCATGATAGGTTGGTCAAATAAATAGAGATAGAGAAAGTTCTAATTTCCATTCATGGTTGACTTGGTAAGGATAAAATAAAATTACTTTTTGAGGAAAAAATAGAGTGGTCAATTAAAAGAGTGGTCAAAGTGATAGGGTTTTTATGGTAAAGCTGGGCTGTAAGATTCCTCATGTGCTATTTATAGCAATTATGCAATCTGTGTAAACAGTGCAATGAAAGTGTTACATGATGCTTTTGATGACCTTGAACTTCTTAAGTTTCAAACATTTGTCTCTTCAGTGTGCTTTCTCTGAATACATACAGTCTCAACTTATTCAACAGAACTTACTGACAATGTTAATTTGAAAGTTAAAATTTGCTAATAGGATGAAAATTCTGATAAAAAAAAACTTCATAACCTGACAGATATGCTGTTTTTTATGACGAAAATCTTGATTTAAGCAAGTCTTGTTTACTTTAATTAGAATGTAATTAACTCTCGTTTATTAGCTACTATAGACTAATATAGTCTATAGAAGCTATTGGGAGGGTATCTGTCTGGCGTGCACTGTCAGTATGTATGTATGCATGTATGTATGTATATATGTCCGTTTGTGAGGCGTCCGTCCACTCAAATATCTTGAGAACTGCAGTACTTACTGATTTGATATTTGTTGTGTGGATAAATTATGATTTTGAGAAACTCTTTTTATTAATTTTTGATATTGTTGAAAATATGCAAATTAGCACCAAAAAGGCGTTTTTGGTAAAAAATCTTCTTCTTCATAACCGCTGGTCAAACAGCTTTGTTATTTGGTATACAGGTCCCTAGGGATAACCCAACTTAGATTTGTTAAAATTGTGATGAAATATGCAAATCTGTATTTTTACGGAATTTTTTTTCCATTTTTGGTCAGGCCATCCTGAAATGAGCTATCAAAGATATCCACCTTCTTCATCAATACATGTGTCACAAAAGGTTATTCTCTACATAACACAGCAGAGCTCTGTCAACTGTTGAGTCGCTTGTTTTTTCAAAACCGCTGGTCAGATAGCTTTAATATTTGGTTTACAGGTCCCTAGGATGACCTTAGTGAGATAATTTCATACAGTCAGGAAATACTTAATTTTGTATCCATGTCTATAGTAGCTTCAGGGACTTTGGCCCTATGTTTCGTTATGGAGTGATACTTACCTGATAACTTTTTTGTGCATTTCAAAGGTACACATTGGTATCAAGGGTATGGTGACGGATGAAAAAGGTAATGGCATTTATGACGCAGTGATCAAAGTAGCCAAGTTATCGGAAGATGGTAAACAACATTACATCAACCATGATGTCACTACAGGTATGATTTTAGTTTTTATCTCTTCAGCAGACGATGTAGAATAGAAACTCACGGCTTAGGATTTGTGCTTCTGAATCAAGGCTGTTTCTCAGCCAAGTTTGGTCTATTGGCTCTCCACCATAGTATACTGACTGGGATAGTGAACAAAGTAGGCACAATGGCAGGAAGTAAGACAGTGTATTCATAACCAACACAGTCATATCGTTAAATCATCAGAGTCTGTCATAATCAGGATTCAAATTCATTTCAACAATATCAATTTTTCTACAGAATAACACATAGACTTTGTGATTTTACCATGGTGTGACACCTGTTACAGTATTGCTGGGTGATAGTGCATACCAAATACTCAGAAAGAATCTAGTTTTGACCTCTGACTCCTTTACAGCTTTGATGACAGCAATAATGTTTAGGTATTTGATAAACTGGTGTGTCTAAGTATGTCACAGCATTAGGGAAGTTTGGAGTAAACTCTTGAAGATAGAAGGAGTAGTTAACTTGCATAGTATGGAATTATGCTGAACAAAATCAACTTTCCTCAGAGTTTTGTAAAGTTTAACCAATGAGTTATAGCACAGTGTTCATAACATGCATGCGAAGCTGTCTTACATGATATTTTCAGATTAATTCAGTGCAAATTTATTTTCAAATTTGTTCATTTACAAAACTTTCAGCTGAAGACGGTGATTACTGGAGACTTCTGGCCCCTGGCAAGTATTTAGTCCGTGTAGAAGCCAGTGGTTTTATTTCTGCGGAAGATCTATGCGAAGTATCAGAATATTCCACTGCTACTATATGTAACTTCACTCTCACCTCAGAAGAAACGAGTAATTGGATACAAGCTTTGCTGGAAGACAAAGGGTATTATTAAGAATGTCATGACTGCCACTGGTGGAATTTTGTCGTCATAGGAACCATGCTGTCTTTCTTTTTCACTTTTGATGGGCTAAACATTTTCTGTGTTTTGTTCAGGCCCTATCATTACTGTCCTACTAAAATTGAAATTTTGGAAATGTGCATGGTTACATGCAGGGATGAGTAAAGCCATTGGTCCAAAGTGTAGCACAGACTATTTGGCACTAAAATTCCTGATTTATCCATTGCACTGACCTGATATGACAGCTTCAAAGAGTACAAGCACACTTGTATGATAAAGAAATTCAAGGATTTATAGGAGATTAGACTTTACGGTATGCACGTACCTTGGTTCAGGGACCACCACATTAAATAAATTTGTCCCTCTGTGTACCATACTCTAGAACAGTAGCTGTATGAAATGCTAATTACCATAGCTTAGTGAGGTGACTCACTCACATGTCTATTGTGATCGCATTCATTGTATACAGTCACACCGTGAAGCTATGTTGAGGACTAGTGGTAACATCAAAACAACCTTTGCAGTTAACGTTCAAGGTCACATTGAATAGGAACACACAGGTCAAATGTTTCTTATCGCTTTTTAGAACCTAAAATCGCACCATCTCTACTGAGACAGATATTTAAGTTGTTTTATGAGAGACAGAATTCTAACAGTGGCAGCAGATTCATATCATGATATGGGAAATTTATTTATTAAGAAAACTGGCTTGTCATGAATACATATTTCTCACCAACAAAGTCACATTAAAAGGGTACTTTAATATATTCAAGAGAATTCTAATTTACTGAACTCATTTACCAAGCACAGATTGGTGCAATGACGGTATGCCTAAAAAACTAGAAAACAGGTATCTATACAAGCTGCAAGGCCACTTGAAATTCCACAAAATACGAAAATCACATTTACAGTAAACTTTGTTGTAAAACTCCTTTTCTTTATTCAAAAGAACTCTTGTACTACAAACTCATAGTCTTGCAAATTATTTGTTTAAGGTAGAATGCACATCAAGATGGACACTTTCAAACTCTGATGTTGCCGGGATACGTTTTCTGTGACCTCATTTTGAAACTATAAATGAAGTTTTTACCATCTTGTTTTTGTGAAAAATCAAAAATAATTTTTCACCGTAGAGTTCGAAAGGCATAGCGGCCATTTGGAATTATGAATATCAGTATATTTTAGGCAGTTTGTTTCTAACAATCAAAACCTACATGGTGACTATTGAAATTCTTGATTTTTAAAGAGAGTTTAAAGTCTCCTCGAAGAAAGTTAGAGTGAAAGCATAAATCTTTCAGTCTTGAGGTGCACACTACCTTGAAGTAATCGTAAAGTAACAATGAAGCCAAAGTTAGTGCTATCATGTTGCTGGTGTTCAACAAGCCAGTTTTCCTGTGTCTGAAAGTTTGACACACTTCAGAAAGAATATAGCAAAGAAAATGAAATATATATTTTTAAGAGCAATTAGTTCCTGTGTTTACCTGTGACTGTTTATCAAGTCTGTGGCTAAGACCGGTACCCCATACAGTTGTGATGTCATAATATGTGGTTGTGATGATACCGAGTAGAAAATATGCAAACAACAACTTGGAAACAAGTGTGGGAATTGTCTCTGTTTATGAATCTTATTATAGCATAGGGAGCAGCATGAAAATACCCTATATTGCTTTTGACCTCCATTTTTCTTTCCTTGTTCCATTACCCATGGAGTCAAGTGAGAGAGCTACCGGTACATTTGAGTGTGATTTCCATAATATGACATCACAACTGTAATATGCACACATTTCTTCCCATAATCCTCCAAGTACTATTACACCTTTATTGATATTATTATTATCAGCAGTGCTCATTGTTCTGTTTTGTTATGTTAGAAAAGATTCCATCTTTTGAAATCGATTCAAATCTGAAATGATATCAGCTGTTGTCAAATTTAAAAGTGAATTACTACTGAAAGTGCAAAATTCAGAAACGTGTTCTGCATTTGTGCCATTAGTTATCCATACACTTGTACCCTCTAATAGACTATCTATCATGTCCCACATTACATGTATGTTCAACACTGTGAAAAAGATGAAGAATTGGTGATCAAGGCCCCCTAGGTTGTCCATCAAATTTCAAAATCAGTGTTGTGCTCTCAGTGTATAATTAACAAGTCAATGCGAACCCAACACTGCAGTCAATACATATTCGTGATCATGTTTTTTTTTAATACATGAATGCAGGCATTGATATAAATGTTAATGATACTACTGATGAGTATGCTGATTGAGGTTGGTATAGGCTACTGCAAGCAACTGCATAAGCATAGCAACTGTCGGACAGAACCTTGGAAACCATGGCCTCAATTGCAGCTGTAATAATAACAGACGTGTACAGCCTTCCAGTATCGCTAGAAATTCATTTTTTAAACTTGACAATGGTTTGAAATAGGCGCCTCCATTACATATCTAATCTTTTCATCATTATATGTCACTTTTGATTGTATTCCATGAGATTCTTTCATCATTTACATGTTGAAATCTTAGATGCTGTGCATAGAAGAAGATTTAAACTGTGTGTGACATTTTAGTATCTCAACATGACTGTAGACTGGTGTGTATGGTCTGTCATTGACAACAGCTGTGATACTCAATGAAAATAGTAATAAGTAAAGCGAACACATTGATGTATGTGTGCACATATATATATATATATATATATATATATATATATATATATATATATATATATATATATATATATATATATATATATATATATATATATATATATATATATATATATATATATATATCAGTGTTTTCCCCAGATTCCATCATGGGGGCCGCCACTCTTTAATTTTTGGTAAACAAGAGAAACTCATTATCATAACAGTTGCATTATTGTTATGCAAATTAGCCACCAATCTACCAGAAAATCCTTGGGAGAACACTGATACAAGCGCACATACAATAGGCAATCCAATGTTTGATATATTGAAAATTACAGTATATCTCTAGATTTTCTCATATATATATATATATATATATATATATATATATATATATATATATATATATATATATATATATATATTAGACAATCCAATGTCTAATATATATGTATCATTACAAAATATCTGTAGTTGTACCTCACATTAGGCAATAGCTGTGTTAGTTTTCAGCCCATCCAACTACAGTTTCTATTACCAGTAGATGACTTTGGTAGAGGCAAAGATGTGTAGTTGAAGTTGAACATTTCTGTTCATACTCAGGTCCTCAAATCAATATATAGGGTTAGAAATTATGACAAATATGATTATTATCTGAAATATATATTATAATTGTATTCTACAGTATAATATACTGTTTTGTGAGTCGTGGTTACTGTACACATTAATTAACCGAGATGTTCGTGTCTTTTTATGTAGATGTATATTTTAGAATGTATGAAGTTACCCAGTATATGCAGTGATAAGCTCAACTGCTGGTGGTGAAACGCATATGCAAAATGATTTGATGAGAAATATTTGCAAAAGTTGGGAAATATGCAAATATTTGTGAAAGAATTTCAAACAGCCATGTGAAAGAATATGTTGTCTGCATAGTGAAAATCTTTCTGTGTGTTCTCTTCTCAAAGGCAAATTCTTTCACGTTGTGAGACTTCAAAAATTTGATAAGTAGGCAACGTATTGTTGTGTACAGGTCATAAAAGTTGTAAAGAAACTACTTGAAACTACTAAGTAGATTTCGTGACCAGTATGCGTATAGGAATAACACAACGACTAACTCATTTGCCCTTACAAAACAACTCTTAAAATTCAAAAATGAATTTTTTCCATCTGTGTGTAGCAGCGATCACCCACGTGATAGCTGTGTGCACTGTAGCAGTTAATCGCAACTCTATGAAGTCTAGTCTTTTAAATTATTTTACAACAATCGTATCATGTTAAAAGGGCTTAAATCTCAGACCTCCAGATTGAATTTTATCTTGTAGAGATGATAGTGTATGGAAATGTCCATTATTTACGTTTATATGTCTTGTGCAACTTTGAAAGCACCCTTACATTTCCCGGAATGAAGGTGAAGTAACATGCACCTTTCAATCCACAAGGCACCATGCAAAATTTTGAGTTGTACATGTGGTCTGTCAGTGTCAAATAAATCAATCACACAATTTGTGTGTAAGCATTGTTTGCCCCGTTGTGTTTTATTAAAAGTATTACTGTTTGGGAGCAAGATATTTGTATTTTGAAAGTGGTCTGTTAAAATGCATCTCAAGTTCTGGACTCTCTCACAGCCCCTTTACCGCTATGCCACACACCATGCAAGCGCCCTCTGCAGTTGAGCTGAACGGAGCATTCCTTGGTGAGCATTGCTTGCTAGAAAGACCGTTGAGGGCACATCACCATATGGTTAAAGATAGAGTCGCATAGCAAAAGAGGGGCTGCGAGAGAGTACTTAAGTCCAGGCCACAGCAGTATAATTCCGTATGATATATGGGGTGTACACTGTTTTTTACCTTTATTTCACATTGCAAAACACATTGCAACATATGAAATAAAACTCCATTTTTTTGGGGGGGGACCATTCTGTGCATGCCTGTGGCTGCAAATACTACAATGTTACTATATCTTGGGACTCCACTGACCTCACCTGCATTGCAAGTTGACATGTTGTAGGAGAGAAAGCAGAAAATTCATTTGCTCAATGGACTTGCATCTGACATTCTTTCCAAATGTCACACCTAGATGTTTGTGAAATCTTTCGAAATGTCTGCCATACCAGGCAGGAATGTGTAGCTGCAGTGATTGCTGTCTTAGGATAACAGACTTCAAACATCATCAGATTTTGTGGCATCTCTTCATCATCCACTTTCATCTTTAGGCACTTTAAATAAAATTCTTTGTTTGCCGCCTGTGTGCTGGTAGGTGTTCACAGAAATTAAGAAAATAAACACAATGTGAACACTATTTCAAAGAAAAATATTATATTTCAAAAGGAAACCATATAAAAATTGAGCTCATGTTAATACACTTTTGTCTTTTGTCTGTTTTTGTCTCATCTCCTGGCTGGCTGGTAGGTTTTTCAAAAATCCAAGGATGGCAAACAAAGAATTTTCTTTAAATGGCCTTACTTCAGTAATGTTTCAAGGTTGTCAACTATTTCCTTGAATGTTGCATGGTATTTATTTTAATTCATTGTATTATGTTTTAGATAATACACAACAGAGTAGACTTGATCCAAGTCTGTGGACATATAAATATCGAGACGAATAAATTGAAGGAATAAACTTCAGCGGACTGTAGCGTGGTTTGGGCTGTTGCATATATCATAGGGTACTCCTGCTGCCCCCACCCCCCCCCAGCCAGTAACTGTCGCTAAGAAAAGCCAAGCAACTGGGGCTAGTCCGACAACAAAGTTAACTGTCCTTGTAGAGAAAGTAATTACTTTGCACTGAACACTTCTATGCCTCTCTTGATAGAGCTGTTTCCCATTCACAGCCATCAAACTGAAATAGCTCTACTTTTGAAATTAACCAGAGAATACTTGAACTCCCTCAATTCACAAAATCATCCATCCAAGCTGAGGTCATATCTCGGCACATTCACATCTGTATACCACACTGGCAACTCCATAGACCCTCCAGATTCCTCACAGTCAGTGACCATTTTCTCGGAATCATCTGCAAGTTCATGATCAAGAACAATGCCATCTTTCTCTATGCTGGCCTGCAGTTTCTGCCTCAATCGTTCCTCTCTCATCTCAATTCTTCTCATTTCCCTTATTATGTCTTGAGTTCTCTCATACAGCTCCTCATGAGAAAGTGCAGACAATGGCACATTACTGGAGTGTTTTGTTTTATTTTGTCTTCCATCAGTCTCTCTCTTGGTTCTGTGTCTATGGTGCATGGCAAATAAGGAGTTTCTAAATTGACTGCAATCACCGCACTGTGCTGATCTTATTGTTGCTTCGAGTATCTCCCCTCTGCCATTTTTCTCTATGCTGGCCTGCAGTTTCTGCCTCAATCGTTCCTCCCTCCTCTCAATTCTTCTCTTTTCCTTTATAATGTCATGAACTCTCTCATACAGCTCCTCATGAGAAAGTGCAGACAATGGCACATGACTAGAGTGTTTTGTTTTATTTTGTCTTTCATCAGTCTCTCTCTTGGTTCTGTATCTATGGTGCATGGCAAATAAGGAGTTTCTAAATTGACTGCAATCACCGCATCTTTCTTTGTCATTGTCTAATAGCATTTGGCACTGTGCTGATCTTATTGTTGCTTCGAGTATCTCCCCTCTTCTGTTTGGTAACGGAGCCACATGCTGATATCCGACAACTTCCTCTTCTCTTCCACTTTTTTTGAAGGTACCCTGCCGTGCCTTTGACAGTTCAAGAAACTTGGGGTCTGGATTTCCCATACACACTCTGCCGTGGTGGA
The DNA here is from genome assembly GCF_041260155.1 of Ptychodera flava. NCBI lineage: Eukaryota > Metazoa > Hemichordata > Enteropneusta > Ptychoderidae > Ptychodera > Ptychodera flava. The sequence goes on along the minus strand of NC_091949.1, from coordinate 10,193,129 downwards.
CTTTGTCGAGGATGGTCAGAACCATAGACACAGAATTCACTATTTTTGGCATTGTTGAAAGCGTTTTCTTCTTTTCACACTGCACGTTATATACAGAGACTGACCAAAGCAAGTCTCTAGTGACAGTTATGTTCTTCAAAACTGATGCGTTTATGATGTAGAGCAGGTGAATACTATTGGCATCTGCCTGGTAAATCCAACCAGGTGGTAAAAAGCACATTGACAGGCCCTCTCTTATCGATGTATGTGGCAGTGAGTAATTTAAAACCGGGATTGTGGTTTGGGCACCTGTTTCTTCTCGAACAGTAGAGTTTTCGCTAGGCAGTTGATATGCTGGTAAGTCATGGCCTTTGTCGGGAGTAATTTGATCATCATTTTGATCATGAAGTGATGTTTCTTGAGTTGTTGTTGACTCATGTTCTTGTGGTGTTGTTGTGTGGTCATCTTCATAATTTGCCGTCTCTCGAGGGCTGTTTGAATGCAAAAGTGCAATTTCAGCAAATTCTTGCAGAATCCCCAAATCTTCTTTGTCTGCTCTGTCTTTGGTCCTTTTCAATTTTGAAGCCAGCCCCTTCTTCCTTTCTTGATTTTTAAATTTTCTGCCAATACCTTTCTTGTAAGGCATAGTGATCTGCAATGACAGGCACTACAAAATTACTTTCAATACTAACCCAAAGGGGCTAAATAATGTTAAGAACTGTTTTAGGGCTGCATTATGACAACCCTTATTGACCTGCATATTTGACAATTTGACCATAGACTATTACATGCAAGTTTCCTCTATGATCTATGGTTTGGCAAACATTTGACTCAATGAGTGTCCCTTAGGGTAACTGTGATGAGGCCAAAATAAAAAAATGTGTGTTCCCTGTAACATGTGCTTCAGAAATAGAATTGGTAGATCAGAATAATTTTTTTTTATTTTACTGACTTTTTGTAAATGCTGACTCAATTGAAAAAGTAATTTATGTTACATGGATGTGCAGTAGCATGCCCTACATGAATATTATTTTTGATTGTGTACAGTGTTGAGTTTACAGTTCTTATGTGGAACTGGTAGTTTGTAAAAGTGTAGTTTATGCTGTGAGTTAATGCTACGTTCTGACGTACTGATACGTAGCCTTACGTGGTAAGGTAAGGCTACGTATCAGAACGTCGAAACCACAGTCGCTCGAGAGCTATTCAGCTCTGGGACTATTCGCCCCATAGACGAGTATACAGAAGCGAGAAATACTCGCTTCTGTATACTCGTCTATGGAGCGAATAGTCCCAGAGCTGAATAGCTCTCGAGCGACTGTGGTCGGAACGTAGCATAAACTACACTTTTACAAACTACCCGGTCCACATAACGCCACATTCACTCCCGGCTGTGCGTATTTTAGCATATCTATTAACATTATGCACGTGTATGCAACGAAGCACAGCTTGGGGTGATGAAGACCTAAAACTGCATCTTCCGCCACTATTTTTATCCGTTTTAGCACGGTTACTCTACGCTACCCGTGGATTTCGCGCCAGTTACAAATGGGGGAAATGGCTTTTCTGGAATAAGCGACCCTAAAGCGAGAACATACCATGTGGAATAAAAAATCAGCCTTGGTGAACTTCCCCTCCGAACAACCAAACATGTTACTCAGAAGAAGTTGTTGAACTATAAAATGTTAAGACTACCTACCTAGAATATAGGCCAGAGGCTAAGATGATTATCAGGTTACAGTGGGTAAAAAGCAGCGACTTCGGTTGGTTTGATCGTAAGAACGCAGGAAAATGTTTGCACACATGCAGCTGCACAGGAATGGAAGTTTACAAAAAAAGTACAAAAAGCACGATTAGAAGCAGGGGAAAGCATAAGTGTGCGCATGCGTGTAAGGCATCCTCGTACGCGGATGTCATTTCAAAGATGAACGTGCTTCTTGAGATACTTGTTTTGTACCTTTAGAAGCACAACCAGTAAATATCAGTAAATATAGGAAAATTGCATGTTAAACTCATTTTTAATGCTGTCAGTTTCTATTAAGGTAAACGCAGAATGCCTACATTTTCTACATAACAACATCTCTCCCCCTCCCTCTATGACATGCTTCTTGAGCGATATATTTTGTATCTTTAGAAGCACTCAATCAGAAAATATGGGAATATTGCATGCCAAACTCATTTTTAATGCTGTCAATTTATATTAAGGTAAACGTAAAATGCCTACTTTTAAACATAACAATGTCTCTCACTCTCTCCACACCATCCCCCACCCCCTGATCTAATTATGATGTGCTTCTTGAGATATATACTTTTTGTCCTTAGAAGCACTCAAT